>NC_087166.1:23396265-23413765 GCF_035594125.1 Scylla paramamosain | reverse complement strand
TCACATAGCCAGTCAGTCAGTTAGTCACATACCCAGTCAGTCACTCATATACCCAATCAGTCACTCAGTCAGCCAGTCACTCACATACCCAGTTAGTCAGTAGACAGTGTTCCGAAGCAGTGTGTCCCTCTTCACTACAAAGGGCTGTTGCATCACCCCGACACTGTCATACCTCCTGCCCGGGTTTCCCTACGCTGAGGTAAGGCTGGTGGGGCCTCTCACTCAAGGTGCGGTGGTGGAGAGCTTACCTATCGCTGTTGCTGTGGTGGCTGTTGTTAGTGTTAGTGTTGTTGCTCCTGTTGTTGTTGTTGTTGTTGTTGTTGTTGTTGTTGTTTACTGTCTTTCTTCCCCCACTTGCTACTGACCTATTTGTGTTGGTAGCACTGTAATCATTAGTGCTGTTACTGCTGCTGCTGCTGCTACTATTATTACTACTACTACTGCTGTTGTTGTTACTACTGTTGCTTTTAGGTAAATACGAGTATTATTTTCACTACTACTATTACTACTTCAACATCAGTAACAACAAACAACAACAACAACATTTACTACAAACAGAACAACAACCACTACTACTACTACTACTACTACTACTACTACTACTACTACTACTACTACCACCACCATCACCTATGATATAACAAGAGCAACAAATCAAAATAACAACCATTGATAAAAGTAGTGATAACAACACCGTCATTCCTAGATAGTATTAATCCTCTTCTCCCCGCAACACACCCTGTCCCTGAACCGCACACACACACACACACACACACACACACACACACACACACACAGGACCGTATTCTGAAACACTTCTGCGCCGCACCTCCACTACTTTCAAAAGGCTTAAGTTGAAGTTACATGGATTTTTAAAGTGTTTTTTTATCGTTATAGTGACAGATTAACAAGATTTTTACATTATCAACAGGTGAACACTCTTCAGAACCCGGCTAATCATACCTGTGGCTTTAGAAAGGAGTCGGGGGGGGGAGAGAGCTAAGTGTTTCAGAATGCGCCACTCGCCTCCCCCGACCCGCCAAACACAGAGGAACACTCACCATCATCCCTTTCCTCTCGCGCTCTGGTCAACTCATCGCTTCACTAACTCACCTGTAAAGAGAAACGAATTAATTAGTAACAAAACACAGGTATGGACAACACAATGGAACACAAGGGAAGATCACACATTTCCTAGTAACTTACCTACTCAGTGTACATAAGATACTAATCATTCATGGAAATTAATTAAATGGAGCAAAAACACAAATATAAAAACAACGCAAATGAACACAAAGGAAGAACACACGTATCCTAACACCCTGTAAATATTACATTATCATGAGCATGAGACTAATAATCTCTCTGATGCAAGAGTTAATCAGCATTCTTAAACCATTCATCCCTTTCTCTGGTAAACACTAGAACTCACTTGCCTATTTCTGTATTTCCTCCTTCCTATGACTTAAACTCTCTCAAAGGGAAAGGTCTCAACACACTTATCCTTCAACTTTGGGTAATTCATTTAGCTGTGCTCTTATGTGACTGATACACCTCAGTAAGCCCCTTTATTTTTACTTCCTTTTAAACTTAATTCTCGTTTCCCTAGCCCAAAGCTCCTCTTACATAGAAAATACATGGTAATAATACATAAATACAGGCACTCTTGAAATGGGGCGTGTTGAAGTGTGACGCGCATTTTCTCCTTAGTCAAGGTGGATAAGCACGTTCTTGCTGCGTCACAGGACAGGAAGAGGCGGGACGGGTGAGAGGTGAGCGGTAAGAGGTGAGAGGTGACAGGGAGGTGGTGTGGACAGGTTAGTGGGAGTCCCGTGTGTGTGTGTGTGTGTGTGTGTGTGTGTGTGTGTGTGTGTGTGTGTGTGTGTGTGTGTGTGTGTGTGTGTGTGTGTGTGTGTGTGTGTGTGTGTGTGTGTGTGAAGGACAAAAGCGTCAGGAAGTGTGTAATGTTATGTACTCCTCCTCCTCCTCCTCCTCCTCCTTCTCCTCTTTCTTCCTTCTTCCTTCTATTTCTCCTCCACTTACTCTTCTTCTTCTTCTTCTTACTTTTCTTCTCCACTTTCTGCTTCTTTTCTCCCTTCTCTCCCTCCTTAATTCAGTCCTTTCAAGAAGATTTGAAAAAGGTTCCTGTCACTGTACGCGAATCAGGATTTCATTTTATGATAGGTTTGGTTACGTTGAGCTTGGTTAGGTTAGGTTAGCTCTACTACCACCACCACCATCACCACCACCACCACCACCACCACTACTACTACTACTACTACTACTACTACTGCTACTACTACTAGCATCATTAACCACAGCATATCACCACTTTTCCTAAACGGTTGAGACAAAAAAAATATAATAATGATGATGATGATGATGATGATGGGAGAAGGAGGAGGAGGAGGAGGAGGAGGAGGGGTTACAAAGGATTAGAAAAAAAAATAAATAAAACAGCAACAGACCTTTAGATCCTTGCAAGACTGTTCGGTCACCACTTCTAACCACTCGTCACAAGGGAGGGAGAAAGAACAGTAACACTAGTATACAGAAACGCTGCTCTCTCTCTCCGCGACTATTTTCAAAGGCCAAAGAGATGATTACCCGGGTTTTCAAGAGTGTCTCTCCTGCTACTAATATAGAAACCTTATTAATCTGTCACTAGAACCGTAAAAAAAAAAAAAAACCCTTAAAAATCCGTGTAACTTCAAGTAGAGCATTTTGAAAGTAGTGGAGATGCAGAGCAGAAATTTTGAGGATACGGTCCCAAGACAGAAGGGAGGAGGAGGATAAGGAGGAGGAGGAGGAGGAGGAGGAGGAGGAGGAGGAGGAGGAGGAGGAGGAGGAGTGTTGTTCAGCGTTCATTATAAAACCATAACAACGAAACGCGGTGATCGTTGGCACCCACACACTTCTTATTATCAGTTCACATCCGGTACCTCTCTCTCTCTCTCTCTCTCTCTCTCTCTCTCTCTCTCTCTCTCTCTCTCTCTCTCTCTGTGTGTGTGTGTTTGTGTGTGTGTGTGTGTGTGTGTGTGTGAGAGAGAGAGAGAGAGAGAGTAGAGAGAGAGAGAGAGAGAGAGAGAGAGAGAGAGAGAGAGAGAGAGAGGAGAGAGAGAGAGAGAGAAACACACACGCACAAACACACACACACACACACACACACACACTCACACACACACACACACACACACACTCAACACACACACACACACACCTTCTCTCTCTCTCTCTCTCTCTCTCTCTCTCTCTCTCTCTCTCTCTCTCTCTCTCTCTCTCTCTCTCTCTCTCGCGTGACATAAAGGTTGCAGAAAAAAAAAAAACTTTACTGAACGTTGGTAAGTGAAAATTTACATGGAGAAGTGTGTTGAAACTTCTCCTCTGAACAAGTTTAAGTCACAGGCAGGAGGAAATACAACAGGTGGGAAGATACAGAGTCTGCCAATAAAGGGGACGAAAGATTAAGAATACCTGTTAACTCTTGCATGAGAGAGAGAGAGAGAGAGAGAGAGAGAGAGAGAGAGAGAGAGAGAGAGAGAGAGAGAGAGAGAGAGAGAGAGAGAGAGAGAGAGAGAGAGAGAGAGAGAGCACTGAAGTATGCTTAGTGTTTTGATAATTAGATATAGGGTAAGTAATGAATTTTAAAAGTAAAGTGTTCAGCATTATTTTTTTTTCTCTTTCTTATTTCGTTTGTTTTCTTCCCTCTTCTGCTGTTTCCTTTTCTTTATAGTGCATTTTTTTCTTTTTCTACTATGTTTTTAAGAACAGACAGCTCAAGATCGTGAAATTTCGTACCTAGTTTTTATTTCCTATTTCAGACAGATATTCTCTTTCCCTGCTAGTCAATCTTTCCCTTAATTAACTCTATATAACTTTTAAAAGACTCATTTTTATGCTACAGCGTCTTAAAAACGATCTTCTGTAGCTCTCAAAAGTTTCACTAACCTCGTAATCCTTTCCCTCTTCACGTCCATCCAAAGAGTTCATTATAGTGCTCTCAGTTTTAACAACAGACGACCATAGCAATAAAAGGGTTAAGAGTGAAGTCCTTAGCATTAAGGGAGAATAGAAAGGAGAGTTAATTTTCAGCTTTTAAACATCTGCATCCATCGTTTAGTTCAAAAGTCAGGATGGAGAAACTCAAATAAATATCCTGTTATTTTCTAGACAGTCTAATTGTCTTTGTTGAGATGTAATAGTGAAGAAAGGAAGAGGAGGAGAAGTTGGAGAAGGAAATGGAAGGAGGCCAAAGAAGAAGAAGAAGAAGAAGAAGAAGAAGAAGAAGAAGAAGAAGAAGAAGAAGAAGAAGACGAAGAAGAAAGGGGAAGAGATGAAAACAAAGATAAAAGGAGAAGACGAAGAAGAGCAAAAAAAAAAGAAAGATAAATAAAAAGAGAAGAGGAGAAGGATGAGGAGGAAGAAGAAAAAGAAAAGAAGGTAAAGGTAGAAAAGGAAAATTAGGTGGTGTTAAAAAAAAAAAAAACGAACGAAGCAAGAATGAACACACAAGCATACCATGTTGACGTGTCTCATACAGGATACACATCAAGAAGAGATACGCGGAGCAAAACTGAGTCAGAGGAGGAAACCTTACATAGCTGTCTCACACACACACACACACACACACACACACACAAAGTAGAGTGGATACCATTAAGTTTTAACAAAAAAGTTAGTAAAAAAAAAAATCACGAGAGAGAGAGAGAGAGAGAGAGAGAGAGAGAGAGAGAGAGAGAGAGAGAGAGAGAGAGAGAGAGAGAGAGAGAGAGAGAGAGAGCGCACCCACAAAACCCACGCTCCCATGAACACAGTGGCAAAGCGAGGCGAAGAGAGACGAGAACAGAAAATGGGCCAAAAACACAACAGAAATAGAAAACGAGATAAACCTCGATCCCGCGTCCGGTGAGCGAGGGAAGGCAGCACGTAACCAGCAGGGACGCGTGTATCCCCTTGCCTGCTACCCCCCTCCCACCTCTCCTCTCCTCTCTCTATCTCTGGCTACTGCGTGTTACCTACAGTAGGTTCTCTCTATGTTGATGTCTGACGCAAGTGTGGAGAGTGAATGGTGGAGGGGTGAGAGGGTGTGGTGGTGGTCGTGGTGATAGAGGTGATGGTGGTGAAGGTGGTGGTGGTGATAGTCAATGATGCTTAGAGTAGAATGACACTACCATAACTACTACTACTACTACCACTACTATCATAAATTAAATAAAAATATGCTAATTACACGTTAATCATTACAACACAAGAAAGTAAAAAAAATACAAATAAAAAATATTCATACGCCTAAAACAACGTGTCAAGAGTGTGCTTGTTATTAATGGATGATAAATGCTCCTGAGTGTTACGATTTCAAAACCTCGTAGGGAATAAACGAGGCGTGCCGTGTCCAGCAAGACGAGGCACGTGGATGTGAGATGTCCTTGCACGTCCCTAACACACGTCACTGGAATGGTTCAGGGTAGCTTGAGGATCTAACTTTACCTTTCCCTCTCTCTCTCTCTCTCTCTCTCTCTCTCTCTCTCTCTCTCTCTCTCTCTCTCTCTCTCTCTCTCTCTCTCTTATTCTTTATGTTTTTGGACTATTTCTGCTGTAACTTCTCTGTGAGGTCACCCATCCAAGCACTAACCAGACCCAGCGTTGCTTAACCTCACTGCCGGTTCTCTCCTCCAGGTCACAACCGCCCTTTGTCCCTCCCGATTGTGGGCCTACCCGAGCACCTTGCCTGCCTACCTACCTGCCTGTTTCTCTGCCTGCCAGTCTGCTTTCCTGCCCGTCTCCCTGCCTGCTTCTGCCTGGCTGCCCGGCGCCTACGCTGTTAAAGCAAGCCACCACACTAAGGTGCTCGAGGTGCATGTCAAGCGTGTATATTTTCAAGGTCGTCAGTGTAGCGGTGAGTGTGTGTGTGTGTGTGGACGTTATAATGGTGTGCTTATCTTTTTGTTTGTGTAAATACATCAGTAAGCATTGCTACGAGTGAACAGGGAAAGTGCAACGTAAAAACCATGTAAATAAATAATAAACATAACAGCGGTCTTAAAATATGCAGTGTTGTCTGAGGCGAGCAAATGTAAGAGTAAAGGGAAGCGGTGATACGAGAGAGAGCGAGAGAGAGAGAGAGAGAGAGAGAGAGAGAGAGAGAGAGAGAGAGAGAGAGAGAGAGAGAGAGAGAGAGCAGAATGAAGAGGGCATGAGCTGTACCTGTCGTCCGTGGCGAGCTGCTGTAGCTTGGTGGGGTGCACCTCGCCGCCCGCCTCGCTGTCTGACGTCTTCTTGCCGCCCAGGTGCAAACCTTGGCGAATCCTCTGCATCATCTTCTGGCCACTGTACCTGCGCCCCACGCGGAACTGGTGGCTAGAGCGGCGCTTGAACCTGCGGCCGCTATCCTCATCGCCGCGCGTGTCCATCACCTCGCTCTGGATGCTCAGGTTGTCATCCTGGTCCCGCGGGTGCAGGCTGGCCGAGTCCGAGGCGTCCTCGGCCCCCGCCGCGGGCCTCGTCTCTTGGAAGCTGCGGGTCTCGCGGGGCTGCACATCGTGGGTGATCTCGGGCGGCGCCTCGGAATGGACGCGGCGGTGGCGGTGGTCGTGGCGGGAACTGGAGCTGAGGAACACACCGCTGTCCTCCCGCCTGTGGCACTTCCTGAAGCCGTCACTGCTGCTGCTGCTCTCGCTGCTGCTGCTCCTGCTGCTGTGGCCCACCAGCGTGTCGTCATCGCTGTCCTCGTGCTCTTTCTCCTTCTCCTTCTCCTTCTTCTGCTCCTCCTCCTCCACCTCCTCGTACACGGTGAGGTAGCTGGTGCCCGAGTCTCTGTTGCTGCTGGGGACGGGCACTCCCTTGCCTGGCTTGCGCCGCTCCACCACCACCATCTCCTCATCCTCCTCCTCACCCTCCCTCCGCTCATCATCCACCAGCACTCCCTTGATCGCATCCATCGTGCCCAGATGCTCTTCCGCCGCGCCGCTCTGTCCCGCGGGCATGCTGGCCCCCCCCTCGTTGGCTGGGGGCAATTGGCTCTCCGGCTCCACCTCCTCGACGTCCACGGCAAACCTCACAACAGCCACGCCTTCAGGAGCCTCCGCTACGGTCTCAGTGCACAGAGCCTCGTAGAAGTTAGTGTCCTGTTTCTCTTCCTCCTCTTTATCCCCGTCTTCTTCCTCTTCTTTCTCGCTCGTCAGGTCACCGGTAGACATTATCTGACCCACATCACCGGGTTCCTCCTCCACGTCAAGGTCTTCTCCTCTTTCCCTTTCACCTCCCGCCGCTTCGATCTCAGCGCGCGTCACGTCTTGGTCCGGGGTGTCACTGGGGTCTCCTGCCTCAACGTGCGTCCTCAGGGTTACGTCACCACCCTCCTCTTCTGCTCTATAGTTTAATCCGTGAGTTGCACAAAGCCTCTGCTCCTCACTAATGGTGTAATTTGGTGCTTGTGTCACTCCCCTACTCCACTCTTCACTTTCCACAGTCAATCTTGGTGTTACGTGCTTCGCCTCCACCTCATCCACCTCTTCTTCACTGCTCAAGTCAACGCACACTACCACGTCTTCTTCGTCAGCGCCTCCACTCCACGTCTCCACCTTCCCTTCCACGTCACTGATGTTCACTTCCTTCACTTCCTCAGTTTCCACACACTCGGGTCCACTCACTGCATCATCGCCACGCACTTCACCACTCACTTCAACAACACTCGTCACCACATCATCACAACTCTCGTCTACCTCGCCCTCATCACTTTCCTCTCCGTTACTCTCACCACGACACTCTTTCTCCACGCTTTCGTCACTCACTTGTTTGTCCTCACTCTCACCGCACACTTCTAGGATCTCATTACCATCCTTGTTGTTTTCACTCTCACTTCTCTCTCTCAAGATTTCGTCTTTGTTCTCCTCCCCAGCACTTTCTTCTTTATTCTCTTTCTCTACGCACTCTTTTTCCACTTCTCCTTCACTTTCCTCTTTGTTTTCAATCTCAATGCACTCTTCCAGGATTTTCACGCTTTCCTTTTGAACGTCACACTCTTTTTCTAGTTCACCATCACTGGCATCTTTTTCATCTTCAAAATCAATCACATTTTCATCTCCTTCATTGCCTTCTGCAGTGGCACTCTCTTCCTTTGTCGTCTCCTCGCCCTCATCACCGGGCAAGACAAGCACTTCGTCACCAGCGCCTCCTCCTCCTCCTTCTTCTTCTTCTTCTTCTTCTTCTTCTTCTTCTTCTTCTTCTTCTTCTTCTTCTTCCCCTTCTTCAGGCTCAAAGTTTGTCTCCACGACGCAACTTTGATCCTTCTCTTCCTCTTGTTCCTCTTCTTGTCCCTCCTCTCTCTCCTCTTCCTCACTGTCTTTAGTAGTTAGCTCCTCTTCCTTGACTTCTCCTGCTTCCTCCTCCTTACTCGTCTCCTTCTCCTCCGCAAGCTCTTTTTGTTGTTCCTCCTCCTCCTCCTCCTCCTTTTCAATTCTGTCTTGAGTTAACTTCTTATTTTCTTCCTCAATGTCTTCCTCCTCCTCCTCCTCCTCCTTACCTTCCTCTTGAATTACCTCCTCCTCCACTTGGCTCTCTTCTTGGACTAACTTTTCTCTCCCCTCCTCCTCCTCCTCCTCCTCCTTCTCCTCCTCCTCGATCAGTTCCTCGTTTTCTTCCTTACTCTCCTCTGCAGCTGCTTTCTCCTTCTTGAGTTCGTCCTCAGAGTTCACATCAAGCTCGAGAGGAACGTTTGCATTATTCGTATTTGCTTCCTTCTCTTCCTTCTCGTTCTCTGCAGCAGCGTGCCCGTCCTTCGTATTGGTCAAGTACTCTCCTGAAGGACTCTTTGTCACGTCACTAGGATATGGAGAGTCCCCTTCATGGTCTGTGCTGGAGGCGTCTACGTTGTGTTCGTTTGGTGTGGCTATAGTATCAAAGGATGTGTGATCCACTTGGTGCCAGTCAGTGCCTTCCGGTGCACCGTCCTCCGTCTCACTGTTGCTCCCGGGCGCTGGTTGGTTGCTGGTCAAGTTAGAATGAATGGTGCCAGATTCGCTGTCGCTGCCGTGCCCCGGTAGACCGCCAGCCTCACCAGCCTCGCCAGCGACAGTGCCATCAACAGGTCTGTGCGGCGCGAGGCTGTCTGCTGCGTCTGCTGCGTCTGCTAATTCACGGGCGTCCACGTTGTCTTGTCTCGTCACCAGCCAATGCGATTCCTCAGTGTGGGTGAAAGTTGATGGCGCCTCCTCCTCCTCTTGCTGCTCCTGCTCCTGCTGCTCCCCGCCGCGATCCCAGGGCGACGCTTCCTCCGCGTGGCGGGTTACGACAATGGCAGAGGCGTCAGGTGCTTCCCAACACTCCGGCAATCCTCCATCATCCCTGACAGACAGACGCGAGTCACTCAGGAGTAAATGCACTGCTTCCTGCGGCTCGGCGGCTTCATCTTCCTTGTTTATGTCAAATTGCCAGGAAGACAGCTTATCCCCACTTCCTCTTCCCTCCACGCACAGGGGGAGGCTGTCGGCTTCTTGTTTGTGGTCCTCCAACACTTCTCCCACGGCACAGTTCTTCTCTGAACTCACACAACCGCCTACTGCCGCGTCCTCGGTGCCTGTGCCTGGCGGGGGCGAAGCGGGGGCTGCGGCACTGTGGCCCTCCTCGTGACACTCGGGCAGAGCACTGAGGGCTTTCCCACCGCCGCCCAGCTCACCCGGTGCTGCGTAATAACTCAGATGGTCCTCGCTTATTAACTCATTTAAGCTTTGTGTGGCCGCCTCTTCCGACCCTCCACCACGGATCCCGTCAGACCCTTGACCCTCGCCCGCCCCGCTCACGGCTCCCTCCCAGGCCTCGCCCACGCTGGGTAAGGGAAGGCTGGCTAAGGGAGTGAAGGCTTCGGAGCGATCTAAACAGGATGTGTCAGAGGCGGTGGTAGATAGGGTGATATCAGAGACGTCAGCGCTCTCTAGGATGTCACTCACCAAACTGACTGATATGAAATTCTCCTCACTCTTCTCATCCACGCTTGTCTCGGTGTCCCCTGCGGCGTGGTGGTGGTGGTGGTGGTGGAGGTCGTTACTTGCAGCGTCCACCAAGGAGTTGCTCTCGTTCTCAGCCTCCTCCACCTCCTCCACCTCCTCTACCGTGACGCAGTCCACCTCTGATCCCTCCACGCCACATCCATCATCATCATCATCATCAGAGGACAGTTGCATTATGTTACTTTCCCTTTCTTCTTCCCCTTCTTTATTCTCGTCCTCTAGTTCTTCTGGTTTCTCTTCCTCTTCTGCCATCTTTTCAATCTCCTCTTGTTCTTCCTTTTCCTTCTCTTCTCCATTCATCCTCTCCTCAATCTCCTGTTCATTCTCTTCTTGCTCTTGTTCTTTCTGTTCTTCTTCAGACTCCTTTTCCTCCTTCTCTTCTTCTTCTTCCTTCTCCTCTTTCTCTTCATTAATCTTCTGTTCTTCCATATCTTCTTCATTTTCTTCCTCAATCTCTTTTTGTTCATTCTTTTCTTGCTTTTCTCCTCCCTCTCCCATCTCTTCCTCATTCTTCTGCTTCTCCACTTCTTCCTTTTCTTCCTCTGCCTCTTCTTCCTCCTCAGTTTCCTTTTCCTCATCTTCCTCTTGTTTTCCTTCTATTTCCTCCTCCACATTCCTCTTTTCTTCATCCCCTTCTTGTTTTTCTTCCTCTTCTTTCTCTTCTTCAACTTCCTCTTCCACCTCTGTTACTTGTTTTTCTTCCTCTTCCTCGTCTTTCTCTTGCACCTCTTCCTGTTTCTCTTTCTCTTCTTTCTCTTCCTCAGTCATCTCTTCTTGTTCTTCCTCTTCTTTCTCTTCCTCAAGCAGTTCCTCTAACTCTTCTTTTTCCTCCTCTTTCTCTTCCTCAGTCACCTCTTCTACCTCTTCTTGTTTTTTCTCGTCTTCTTCCTCTTCCTCAGTCGCCCCTTCAACTTTTTCATTTTGTTTCTCTTCCTCTTCTTTCTCTTCCTTAATCGCTTCTTCAACCTTTTCTTCCTCTTCTTTCTCCTCCTCCTCCTCCTCCTCCTCTTCTTTCTCTTCCCCAATCGCTTCTTCAGTTTTTTCTTCCTCTTCTTTCTCCTCCTCCTCCTCCTCTTCTTTCTCTTCCCCAATCGCTTCTTCGACCTTTTCTTCCTCTTCTTTCTCCTCCTCCTCCTCTTCTTTCTCTTCCCCAATCGCTTCTTCAATTTTTTCTTCCTCTTCTTTCTCCTCCTCCCCCTCTTCTTTCTCTTCCCCAATCGCTTCTTCAAACTTTTCTTCCTCTTCTTTTTCCTTCTCCTCTTCTTTCTCTTCCGCTTCAGAATTAAGAAGAGATTCCTGGATTTCCTTCTCTTCAACCTCCAAACACACTTCGATTTCTCTTCCATGTGTACTGATCGCTATTTCTGTCTCCTCTCCCTCCTCTTCTGTCTTCTCTCCCTCCTCGTCCATGTCCCCCTCACCGTCTCCTCCCTCGTCGCTTCCCTCTTCCCTTTCTCCTTCTCTCCCCTTGTCTCCCTCTTCCGCCTCATCTACTTGGGTTATGTCCCGCCCTCTCGCGCCATTAACTTTGGGAGTGACCTCGTATCTCACCTCCTCTGTCTCATTACTCAGGTCGTCACGTGGCGCATCGTCCTCTTCGTCCTCCTCCTCCTCCTCCTCGTCATCTTGTTCTCCGTCTCCTTCCACTGTCTTGTCGTTCTCTCCTGTGATTTCGTCTTCTTTGTCGTGTTCTGGTTCTTCTTTTTTTTCTTGTTGTTGTTGTTGTTGGTGCTCTTCTTGTTGCTCTTTCTCTTCTTCGTCCTTGTCGTCATCTTTCTCAAGTTTCTCTGTGTCTAGCGCGTCATCAATCTCGTTTTCCTTCTTCGCTGTGGCTTCGCTCTCCGCCCAGCCTTCGTCTTTCCTGCCCTCATTCTCTATATCCGCTACCCGTGACGTCACACTCCACGGGGAGGTGTCCTGGTCGCGGCTCGCTCCCAGGAGATGATCCCACAGTGAGGACGGCTCCAGGGACTCAGGGGGACCATGGCCTGACGTGCCCTCACTTCCTTCCTCGTGTGGGCGGCGAGAGAAAAGCGGAAAAGCATCTATCATGAGTCTACCGCGGCCCACATCGCCGTTTTCTTCTCCCACGGCGCCCCCAGGGTCACGGGAGGCCAGCCCGCCCCACGCGGAGGGAGGCCTGGCGGGGTCAGTGTCTGTCTCACACAAGGAGATGAGGCTCTCTACGGTCACTTCGCCAAGACTAATACCTCCGTTAGTGTTTTTCCCTGAAGAAAAAACCTCCGAGATAAATGAACCACTGTCTGTCACGCCGGGCGCCGCCGTGTTGGGGGCGTGGGTGTGCAGCCCATCCCCGCGGCCCACCTCTTCTCTTAGCTCGTCTCCGCCCCTCGCATCGCCCGCAGCTGAGTACTGGACAGGCACACACAGGATGGGAGACTCGTAAGCCTCAGTGGACGGCGGCGCGATGCCCTCCTGATCCTCTCCGACAGGACTGATATTGGGGCAAGACAGGTAGTGTGTGGGCGGCACCAGGTACCCGGTGCCCTCACTCTCCGCCTCGCTGTCCCCGCAGCTCTCACTGATCACCGCGTCGTCGAAATAATAGGTGGTGTCCTCGTCAGGGAACCTGCCGAACACCTGGGCAGTGGTGTCCTCGCCGCGCCGCGCGTCCTGCGGCGGCTTAGCGAAGGATACAATAGTCTGTGTTGGGAAGGCTCGCTCGCCGCGCCCCACGTTTTCTGTGATGTAGAGCGGCGGACACGCGAGGAGGGACTCTGATTTCTCGTCCTCGTCGGTGGTTTCACTGTCGTCCTCGTCGACGCTGATCACCTTGGCCAGGTACGCCCTGCACCGGCCGTGGTCAGCGTCGGTGCACCAGGTCACCAGGTCATCGGGGTCAGAGGCACGAGGCAGAGTCCTCACGAATGGGTCATAGTCACTCTCCATTGTCTCATCACTGTTGTCACTCACCGCGCACGCACTCAGTCACCAACCTCACTGAGCCGCGTCATCATGAGGTGTGTTCACGTGGTCACTTCACTAAAAAGTTTATATGTACAAATCCTGAAATGAAGACAACATTAAAACCAGCACTCAACCCACACGCCAGGCGGCGGCCATCACGCGTCACACAGTCAACCCGCAGCCGCGTCACTTTGCCAAGATAACACTGATATAGTTCCTGGACGCGCCGCGCGACGGAGAGACGAGGCACCTTGCGAGTGCAGGTGGCGGCAGGTAAGGCACTGGGGCGTCACCGGGAACACAGGTGAGCGGCCACCAAGCTACCACTACCAGTCCCATCCCACGTCACACCACTAATAAAAGTAGCACGCATGACTGCACGCACACCCGCCCAGCCAGCACATGCACACACTGCTAAGTTACGCCACACACACACACACACACACACACACACACACACACACACACACACACACAGTCATTAGATTAGCACATGGAGGCTCCACGCAATCAAATTCACACTGACAGGCACGAGGGTTGCCTGCTGTGCTGCTGCTTCTGCTGCGCGTCACCAGCCCGTCACTGCACCAGGCGAGGGTCACCGCCGCGAGTGTCACCAATCACTAGGACCCGGGAAGCGCCTCCGTGACAGCGGCTAATGCAGTGACACGCCACGCTTGGGTTTGTTTCTGTTGCCTTCAGTCTTACACACATCACGAGTCATCATTATAATCATCATAGCAATAACAGCACTTGCAACACTCCGTCACCAGGCCACGACACACACAGACAGACAGGCAGACAGACACACACACACACACACATACACAGTGAAGGCGGAACTGTCGCTGGGTTGCCTTAACTCTTCACTTTCACATCGTCTTATCTTTCTTATCAATGTCCAAGGCATCGATCAAATCCACCATCTTATCAGTTACCTCACGACACACACACACACACACACCAATCTTAAATGTACGTATGTTTTTTTTTCCTAAGTAATATTAATTATAGATTCAAAAGTACTTATGATTCGAAAAAAAAAATCTTTGAAAAAGCTGAAATAAGCACTAGTAGTCACTTTTCTTCAGTATACATGTGTTACTCACGCCGTGATACATAATAAGTATTGGTGTTTATAAAGTGTTAAGTGTTCGCCCCCTTTCAGTGGTGTTTGTTTGAGTCTTCCCTCCTCAGGCGATCAGAAGGAAAACGTGTCAATGTGCAATAGAAATCGTTGCGTGGGATTGTCTTTATTACTTTATCACTGTAAGCATTCCTCAGTTTTACTCCACACCGTCACTACCCAACGAGAGTTTACAGGAAGAAGAAGAAGAAGAAGAAAAGAAGAAGAAGAAGGGAAACAAAAACACAACTAAAAAGAAATTTTCCAATTGTAAAATGAATGACAAGAACATAACCGTCCACCAATCCAAGCATCCATCCAAACTGACAGAAAGAAATGCAAAAAGCGAAGAAAAATAATAACAAATAAACAAACGAATAAATAAACAAAAAAAAATACACCAAATATCTCTACCACGAGTGTCGCATAACACAACATTCCTACAACCAAGCCACCGCCGCACCGCCGCCATCACCATCACCACCACCGCCGCCAGTCAACCTTTAGTGAACCATCTCCACTCATCCGCAGCCCGTACACAGAAACACTTTGGTCTCTCAGCACGACTATTTTCAAAGGACACGGAGAAGGTCAACCAGGTTACTAAGAGTGTTTGTACCGTTAATAAAATAGATACCTTGTTAATCTCTTATTAGAACAGTACAAACACCCTTAAAAACCCGTGTCACTTTAACTAGAGGCTTTCGAATGTAATGAAGGTGCGGACAGAAGTGAATCACAATATTGTCACAAGATGAGTGGCGGAGGAAGCGGCGGTAACTGACGGCTCTACTTCCTGCGTACTTCCTGCTCCCCGCGGCGCTCCAAGTGACTTCCCCGTGACGCAACCAAGGCCCTCAAGAGTGTTGCCTCCCTAGGGCGCCTCTCAGCAACTCCACTGGGGAAATGACGCCAGTGTGTAATTCATATATAAAAAAAATAGTGGGTGGGTGGGTGGATGTGTGTGTGTGTGCGTGTGTGTGTGTGTAGCTACGTTTTCTAAGTACTGGAGGAAATGTTTTGTGACTTTTTTTCTTTTTGATATATACTTTGTTGTGTTCATTTTGCTGTTTGTGATGGATGTACTTATCTATCTACTTATTTATTTCGAGTAATGTAATTTACAACTTTCAATATTTTTTTTCTTCAACATATTCACTGATTCTTGACTTTCAATTTATTTTCTCAGTTACGTGATTTTTTGCTACGTATTACTGAGGATCATATAATTCCGAAAAAAGGACTTAATACACGTATATTCCTGGTATGATCTGAACACACACACACACACACACACAATGTCCTGCGTAATACAGTGACTATATCTTCAGTGTACATAACATGAACATTACAAAACTGCAGTGGTCCGTCGAAACAATGCATCGTGCTTTTCAAGGCCAGCCCACCCCCGAGGAATGCGTGGGCGTGGCGACAACACGGCAGCAGCAGCAATAACAACAACAACAACAACGACCAATGACAACGACGACAAATGGTAACTAAAACAACTGCAGGAACAACAAAAAATGAACAACAACAACAACAACAACAACAACAAAAACAACAACAACAACGAAGGCGACGACAAATGACATCAACAATAACAACATGGAGAAGAAAAAAGAAGAGTAGCCGCAGCAACACAACAACAACAACAACAACAACAACAACCATCACTACCATCACCACCACCACCACCACCACCACCAACAACAACAACAGCAATATCAATAACAACAACAACAACCCACAAACAAAACAAACTAACACGAGTAAACGAAACAACAAACAAACAAACAAATAAACGAACCAACGAAGCACCACCAGCACCACCACAACACTCCCAGAAACTTTAAAGCTTTCAAGCCAAACTCGGAACTTCAAAGACCCGAAACCTGCTTCACGCTATTCCTGGCTGCGCTTCCCTCTCACCCCCTCTCACCTCTCTCCTTGGCACGTTTTCCCCTTCCCCTCGCTCTCCCTCACGTAGTCCACGCCTCTCACTGCCCCAGATACCTCTCACCTAGTCTCTCCCTCTCCCTTCACCTGCCAATCTAGTTTGAACACGTTACATGAAGGGAAACAGAAAAAAAGAGAAAAGGAAAAATGGAAAACAGGAAAATGAATGTGAGAAAGGAATTTGATGTTTTTTTTCTATATTGTTTTATTATTTGTGTGTGTGTGTGTGTGTGTGTGTGTGTGTGTTAGCAGTCAATTGTCTCTCGCCTGGCTGGTAATAATGATTCATGAGAGGGTGGGAATGTATGTATTGCATGATTAGCCTGAATGCATGACAACCAGCTCTCTCTCTCTCTCTCTCTCAAGAGAATACAATGATTGTTTTTATTTCTGACGTGTTTCCTTGTTCTGTTTCCTTCTTTCTTGAAACTCATGCAGCAATGACTCTCTCTCTCTCTCTCTCTCTCTCTCTCTCTCTCTCTCTCTCTCTCTCTCTCTCTCTCTCTCTCTCTCTCTCATCCTTCCTCCCTTTCTTTCTTCCTTCATAGTATGTTTCTTTTTTCTCCATTCCTACTTTCCTTCTTTCATTTTCCCTTCATTCCTTTCATCCTTACTCACTTCCCTCCCTTTACTTAATCCTCTTTCCCTTCCTCCCTCCTCTTCTTCCATCCTTTCTTACTTTCCTTTTAAACCTCCCTCCCTTCTACCATTCCTATCACTCTCTTCCCTCCTTTCCCTAACTCCCTCCCTCTCTCCTTCCCTTCCTTCCTCGTTTCCTTCCTTCCTTCCTGGTCCTCACCTATCACCGCCTCCAAACACTGCACACAGTCCACACACTACCTCAAGGCGCGCCCGTCAAGGTAATTCTATACAACTCAATCAATTTTTTCCCCTCCTTGAGTCACAGTAAGCGTGAGAACAGTCTTTGCTTTCTGAGATTTCCCTTGGTTTTCCCTTCTTTTATTTCATTGTTTCATTTATTTGTTTATTTGTTTATTTTTTTTTTAGGTAGTAGGTTTCGTATTTATATTGGTTTGTTTTGTTATTCTGTTCTTTTTTATTATATTTTTGTCTGTCTGTCTGTCTGTCTGTCTCTCTCTCTCTCTCTCTCTCTCTCTCTCTCTCTCTCTCTCTCTCTCTCTCTCTCTCTCTCTCTCTCTCTCTCACACACAACAAGATGGGATTACAATATTTTTATTCCTTAACTCCTTCTCTCTTTTTTTTTCCTTGTTTTTAGGCAATAAGTTTCAGGAATTTCACTTTAAATTAAGACACTTGTAGTAAATTTTTCTCTTCTATTTTTCAAACACAATTATTTTTGGGAGTTCACTTAAGATTACAATTATATTTTCTTAAATTTTTTTTTTACTTTAATTCATTCATCTATTCATTTGTCTATTCATTTATTTCCTTCGAACCGATAAGTTTCTAAAATTCACTAAATTTATGATAACTTTCGTTTTTCTCTATTCATCTACTTTTC
>NC_087166.1:23388765-23391265 GCF_035594125.1 Scylla paramamosain | reverse complement strand
ACACACACACACATACACACACACACACACAAAGAACATACACGAAGGAAAAATAAATAAATAAATAAATAAACCCATATACAAACCATACAAAAAAAACAACAACAACAACAATAATAATAATAATAATAATAGTAACACCACCAAAATTTCCATACATCCTCTCACTAAACTGTTTATTTTTAACGCTGGGTGCAAAACTTGATTAGCCCAATTAACAGTTACATTTGGGCGGCCTGTCAGCAGCGCGAGGCCCTGCACATGACATCACTGTATGCTTATAATTACTAATATTTGCGCAGGAGGGGAGGGGACCAAGGGACTGAAAGGGGAACAGGAGGAGGAGGAGTAGGGGGAGGAGCGGGAGGGGAGGCCAGACGAGAAGGGAAACTGCGGATGACGGGAGGGAATGAGAAACAGGGGGATAAAGGAAGGGGAAAGGGGGAATTGAGAGGAAGAGGGAAAGGGGATGAAAGGAAAGAAAGACTGGAAAAGTAGATGAAATAAAAGTGGTGATGAAAGGAAGAGAGGAAGATAAAAACTGTTTGAAGAGAGTGAAGGAAGGGAAAAGGAGAGAGACGAGAGAGAAGAGAAGGGGTGGAAGGGAAAGAGTAAAGGAAGAAAACAGGAGAGAAGAGAGGGGTAAGGAAGGAAAGGGAAGGGAAGGGAAGGGGAATAGAAGGGAAGGCAAAGGAGAAAGAAAGGGAAGTAGCTGAAGAGAATGGAAAGGAAAATGAGAAAGAAGAGAAGAAAAGAATGGAAGGAAAGAGACGGAAATCATTGAGAGAAGGGAAAGAGAAGTGAAGGAAAACGAAGGAAAATGAAGAAATATAAGTAAAGGAAAGAAAATGAAGAGAATACAAAGGAAGAGATGGAAGGGAAGGGAGTGAAGGGAAGGAAAGAAGGTGAAGGGAAGAGAGAGAGCGCAAGAAACCTTCACTTCCCCCATTTCTTTCAGGATTCAGATAATTGTTTAGTCTTGCCTCAGATTAGTCTCTCTCTCTCTCTCTCTCTCTCTCTCTCTCTCTCTCTCTCTCTCTCTCTCTCTCTCTCTCTCTCTCTCTCTCTCTCTCTCATCCCTTCTATCTCTTAATCTGCTCCTCCTCCCTCTCTCCATCTCATCTCTCCATTCCGTTCCATCTTTTTTTTATCTTATTTTTTTTATCTCTTAAATCTTCATCCAACGCCCTCTCTCTCTCTCTCTCACTCTCTCTCTCTCTCTCTCTCTCTCTCTCTCTCTCTCTCTCTCTCTCTCTCTTCTCTCTCTCTCTCTCTCTCAATTTTCATTTCTCTTCAGCCTTTTGATGTCATATTTTTCCTTCATCTTCCTCCATACATGAACTCTCTCTCTCCCTCCTTCTCTCCTTTCTCTCTCTCCTTGCCTCCCTTCTCTCCCTTTCTCCCTCCTCTCTCCCTCTCCCCTCTTCTCTTTTAGAAACAACTCTAGTTTACTTTTTTTTTCCTTATTCCCTTACACACAAAATCTCTTTCCTTTCTGTCCCTCTTCCTCTTCCTTCCCTCCTTTATTTCACCCTCCTTTCCTCCTTTTCTACCCAAGATAAACACTTCTTTCCTTCCTTTCTTCCTTCCTTCTCTCTCTCTCTCTCTCTCTCTCTCTCTCTCTCTCTCTCTCTCTCTCTCTCTCTCTCTCTCTCTCTCTCTCTCTCCATCCTTTACGTATTTCTCCTGTTCTTTTTTTCCCTCCTTCCTTTATTCTTTTTCACTTTTCTTCTTTCCTTCAATTCTTCTCCTTCTTTCCTGCCTTTCTTCTCTCTTTCTATACTTCCCTTACTCCTTCATTCCTTCTCTACTTCCTTTCCTTCATTTCATAGTCAGTTCCTTCGTTTTTCCTTCCTGCCTAAAAAAAATTCTTCTGTTTTCCCTTTCCTTCTTTCCTTTCTTCCTTCACTCTTTCACTTTCCTCTACAGTTGTTATTCTCTACTTCCTTCTTATCAAAATTCTCTCCTTCTTCTCCTTCCTTCCTATCAAACTCCCTCACTTCTTCCTCTTCCTTCCTTCCACAATCCCCCCTCCTTCCCTCCTTCTTCCACACTGCTCCCCTCACCTTGACTCTCCGCGCCCGCCCATAATGCACTGCCTCCGCCCTGCCCTGCCCGCCCACGCCCTCACCCACGCCCTCAGGTACAAAAAGAGGGTGCGCACCTGTCCCGCAGCGCACACCTGGAGGGGGCGTGCGCTCAGTTTGTCTCCACGCCCTCCATTCTTTCCACGCCTCCCGCCTCCTCTTCTTATTCTCCTCTTGTTTCTTTTTTTTTTCTTTCTTTTTTTTCTTCTTTATTTATTTAATCGTCTAGAGGGAGCCAAAAGGTATGCTGCTGTAATGAATGTATATATATGTTTTATTGATATTATTTTGTATTCCTCCTTCTTATCATCATCATTCTCTTCCTTCTCTTCCTTCTTTTTTTTTTTTTCTTTATTTCAGATTTTTTTTCATCATGCAGCCTCGTGGGGGCCAAAAGATGTGTTGCTGTTTCT
>NC_087166.1:23368765-23383765 GCF_035594125.1 Scylla paramamosain | reverse complement strand
ACATAATATATACACTGAGTTTTCTTGTACGTGCTGATCTATGCTTTATTTTCCTCTCAATCTAGACGTTTCTTCTTTTTCCCTTTATTTTTTTCCCTTTTAGTGGTGTTCTTTAGTAATCAGAGTAGAGGGAAAGAGTAAGAGGTTATTTTTCTCTTATTTCCAACCTACGAAACTAAAGAGGCTGTAGTGCATGAGTCTTAAAAAGCTAAACGTGATTTCCCTTTAAGATTTTCCCTTTGGTGATCTGTTATTATTCAGGCCAGAGAGAGAGAGAGAGAGAGAGAGAGAGAGAGAGAGAGAGAGAGAGAGAGAGAGAGAGAGAGAGAGAGAGAGAGAGAGAGAGCTAAAAAAAGACATGGTTAATTTTAGTCCCTTCCAAGCTACGAAACTAAAGTGAAGTGTAAAAAAACTTGTACGTGATTTCCCTAAAAAAAAAAAAAGTAAATAAATAAAAAAAAAGCCCCCAGTGTCTTTCTTTAGGATTCAGAAAAAAAAAGAAAAGAAAAAAAAATGAGTAACATTAATTTTTGCCTTTTCCAAGCACCATTCAAGAGACTGTAGCACAAAAGTAAGGGTCTAAAAGTCGTACGTGAGAATTAGGAAAAAAAAAAGTTTGGTTGCAAAGGAGTTTGTTCCTTCTTGGGTGGGTGGCGGGGAGCACGCGCGTATGTGTGTGTGTGTGTGTGTGTGTGTGTGTGTGTGTGTGTGTGTGTGTGTGTGTGTGTGTGTGTGTGTGTGTGTGTGTGTGTGTGTGTGTGTGCCCTTCGTGTTAGTGCGCCGCCCTGGCCGTCTCGCTGCAGTGATCAAATTATTGCCGAAACTGAAGGAGGAAGCGCCCTTGCTCGTGTTTGCGGGGAGAACTGATGGAAAGCGTTATGTGCTGCTAGTCTCCGTAGAAAGAATCTCTTGCTGTTTACAACCAACGATTTTTCTCATTTTTTTACCCATTATATAAGAGTGACACTGGCCTAGAAATACAAAATCTTGGAAAAAAAAAAAGGCCCGCTGAGGTGCTATTCCATAAAGGGAAGAGCAAAAAGGATTAACCAAAGTTGGAGGAGAAGTGTCTTGAAATCTCCCTCTCTTAAAACTACTATTTTGCGTGAAGGGAAGACAAGACGGTCATTGAGAAGCTATGAGGGTAGACAGTAAGTGTTGGTCTGGTTTACGTGTTGTTTGTATGGGTGAGGAAATGAGACTGTTCAAGATAGAAAAAAAAAAATAAATAAATAAAATAAATAAATAAATAAAATAAATAAAACGTAGAAAATAGAAAAAAAAATAGTTCTCTTAATCTCTTTCTTGTACGAACCATTCTCTTTTATATAACCCTTTGTTTTTAATATCTCGATCTCTCATCAGAAACTCTCCATTGTCTGTCTCTGTCTGTAAATTTCCTTTCATCTCTCTCTCTCTCTCTCTCTCTCTCTCTCTCTCTCTCTCTCTCTCTCTCTCTCTCTCTCTCTCTCTCTCTCTCTCTCTCAAAATCTTAACCTTCTCTCCCTCTCCCTCTCAAAACCTTAACTTTCTCTCCCTCTCCCTCTCTCAAAACTAACCTCTCCTCTCACAACCGCAACCTTCTCTCTCTCTCTCTCTCTCTCTCTCTCTCTCTCTCTCTCTCTCTCTCTCTCTCTCTCTCTCTCTCTCTCTCTCTCTCATCTCATTACAAATCTTTATCCATTCCTCCTTAATTTCCTCCGCGGATGGAAGACAAACGGACTGCCATCACCCTTTCTCTCCACCTCCGTCTCATCTCCCTATCTCATTTCCTGCGCGCTCCTGACCAAGAGTTAAAAAGACGCGCCTGCTAATCGCTTCTTCTTCCCACGCCGCGAATTTCCATCACTCCTCTTCTTCTTCGTCAGTGATAATTTAGACTTTCTTGTAATTTCTATTCAGTACAGTGGGAGGTCAGAGAGAGAGAGAGAGAGAGAGAGAGAGAGAGAGAGAGAGAGAGAGAGAGAGAGAGAGAGAGAGAGAGAGAGAGAGAGAGAGAGAGAGAGAGAGAGGGCAACACGTCACGTCTCGCTGCCAATACACGGAGACGCTGACGAAGGTGGTTTCTCTCTCTCTCTCTCTCTCTCTCTCTCTCTCTCTCTCTCTCTCTCTCTCTCTCTCTCTCTCTCTTCCTTCATATCCTCGTCAGGAACAATGAGTTTCCTGAGAGCTCCTAATATTTTTACCTCGAACACACACACACACACACACACACACACACACACACACACACACACACACACACAGTCTTCCTTTATCATAACAACAAAACAAGAGGAGTAAGTCAGCAAAGGAGATGAGAAGGTGCGTGCGTGCGTCAGTGCGCGGCGGAGGGAAGGGGGAGGAAGGGTGGTAGCTGTGGGGGGGTGGGGATGGCGGTTCCTCCCTCCTGGCTTCCTACAGGTAATGCTGGCACGTGTGTGTGTGTGTGTGTGTGTGTGTGTGTGTGTGTGTGTGTGTGTGTGTGTGTGTGTGTGTGTGTGTGTGTGTGTTTTTACTAGAATAAGTTAAGTTTATTGCGATTCGTTTTTTATTATTGTTTTTCATCATCATATTCATTTTAATAATACTCTCTCTCTCTCTCTCTCTCTCTCTCTCTCTCTGTGTGTGTGTGTGTGTGTGTGTGTGTGTGTGTGTGTGTGTGTGTGTGTGTGTGTGTGTGTGTGTGTGTGTGTGTGTGTGTGTGTGTGTGTGTGTGTTCCCTCATGCGTCCCTTACAATTCCTTTCCTTCTCGTCACTCATCACCAGTGAACAGTGTAAGAGGTTAGCGTCACGTCCCAGCATCGTCCAGTCACGCCCCTCCCCGCCTCATCCCACAGCACTTCATCCCACGCCGACTCGTCCCGCCTACTTCGTCTCGCCCCGACTCGTCCCGTCCCGACTCGTTCCGCCCCGACTCGTCCCGCCCCGACTCGTCCCCCTCACTTTGTCCCGCCCCATCTCGTCCTGCCCCGCCTCTGCCGCAACCTTCACGCTCCTTGAGACAGACGTAACGAAACTGACAGGAGGCTTCACTCTCCTCACTCTCAGCATCATCTTCACTCATCATAGAATCGTCTTCCTTCTCATCACTATCATTAACATCTTTATCTTCATTATCACCATCATTATATCGGCAATTCTCATGTGCATTGTTCATTTTACTCTCTCATTACTACTATCATTATTATTATCGTCATTATCCTATGTTAAGTTGGGTTAGGTGAGATTAGGTAAGTTAGGTCGTTAGGTTAGGTTAGGTCAAGTTAGGTTAAGTTAGTTTAGGATAGGCCACATTATGTTAGGTGAGATCAAATTAAACTAGGTAAGGCAATGTTAGGTCAGGTGAGTTTAGGTCGTTAAATTAGGTTAGATTTGATTAGGATAGGTAATATTAGGTTAGATTACGTTAGACTAGTATAGGTGAAGTTAGGTTAGGTTAGATTAGATTAGGATGGAGTACGTTAGGTTAAGTTAGATTAGGATAGGGGATGTTAGGTTAGGTTAGATTAGATTATGATAGGGTACGTTAGGTTAAGTCAAGTTAGATTAGGATAGGTGAAGTTAGGTTAGATTAGATAAGGATAGAGTACGTTAGGTTAGGTCAAGTTAGATTAGGATAGGGGATATCAGATTAGGTTAGGTTAGATTAGGATAGAGTACGTCAGGTTAGGATACGTTAGGTTAGGCACAACATTGGTATCCTGAAGGCTCTGAAGGGGTGAACAAAGAACTCATGGGCTTCGGGGAGTGTGGGAGGTGAGGGGCAGCGGAGGGGCTGTGGCGTGACGGAAGGGAGAGGAGTGAAGGAGAGCGATGGAAGGAGGGAAGGAAGGAGTGAGGGAGTGGAGGCCATTAACTTTACAAGCAACAGTAGCGAAACAAAGGAAACACTAATCCCTTGTCCTCCTCCTCCTCCTCCTCCTCCTCCTCCTCCTCCTCCTCCTCCTCCTCTTCCTCTTCAATTAATCTCCTTTCTCGTTTTTTCCTCAGTTATCCTCCCTTTTTTTTTATTTTATTTTGTCTGTTAGCGAGTGTTTTTTTTTTCTTCTGCTTTCTTCGTCTACTTCTTTTACTCGTTTCCCTCTCCTTTCCTTACTTCTCTTTTTTCTTTTCTTCTGTATCTCCATTTCCTATTCCAGCTTCTGTTTAATGTTTAATCATTTTTTTATCCTTCCTTCCCTCCTCTTTACTTCTCTTCCTCTCCTCTTTCTCCTCATATTTTTCTCTTTCTCTTAATACTCTACTTCCTATCTTCTATTTTTCCTTTTATTCTTTTCTCTTCCTTCACTTCCTCTTGCTTCCTTATACGTTTCTCTTACTCCTCTTCCTCTTATCTTCTCCCCGTCTCTCCCTTCTCTTAAATCACATTGCTCTTGTTTTCTCTATTTTTTTTTATCCTCCTCCTCCTCTTCCTCCTGCTCCTGCTCCTCCTCCTCCTCCTCCAGGCACTGTCCTCGTTCCGCCTCGTGCTTCACCGCCGCCACTGAACAACGCTGTGCAAATCTTTAGTTCTCCGCTCCAGTGTTTTCCTAAATAGTTTTACGCGTGAGTTTTTGCTTTAATTCTCTCGTGTGTTTTATTTATTTTATTTTATTTATTTTATTTTTTTATTTTTTAGCTTCGTTCCGTGTCGCAGTTTACTCTCTCTCTTCCTCCTGTTCTTCGTTAGGTCTCTTCCGTTTTCTTTGTGTGTGTGTGTGTGTGTATGTGTGTGTGTGTGTGTGTGTGTGTGTGTGTGTGTGTGTGTGTGTGTGTGTGTGTGTGGAGCTTCTTTATGAGTATTATTTTTAACTTTTTTTTTTTTGTTTCTAGTAAAAAAAAGTAATTCGTTATTTTGTTTACTATTTTGTTGTTCTTTTACATTTCCTTTTGAATTCCTCCTCCCTCCTCCTTCTCCTCCTTGTCCTCTTCTTCTTCTTCTTCTTTACCTTACCTTTTAATCATTCAAATCAATCTTCTTTACAGATAAGTTTCGTTAATCCTACTTTTCTCCCTCCAATCTTTCTTCTTATCCTCATTATTCTTTTCATTTATCATTTTTCAGACCATTACGTTTTCTGATATCATTCACTTCTTTTTTTCATCTTCATTATACAAGTTTCGTTAATCTTTTCCTTTTTTTCTTTTCTCTCTCAACTTTCCACTTATGCTCATCCTTAATCAACGCTTTTTTTTTATTATTCTTTTCTTTCACACCATTTTTTTTCCCTAATGTTCTTGTCTTGTCTCCTTTTCCCTTTCCCTTTCAATGCATTCATTTTCATTGCCTTCTCTTTCTTATTAATTTTCTTCAGTTCTTATTTCCTTTGTCCTTCAATGTTCTGATGTCTAACTTTGATTTCTTAGTCTTTTTTCTTTTCTTTTTCTTTTTTTCTTTTTTATTTTATTCTGTTTGATTCTCTTGCTGATTCTCATTTTGGTATTTTTTTTTCAGTCGATGTTTTTTGTGATTTTCTTCCTTTTTAACCTCCACATATTCCATAAATTTTATCATATTCTTTCTTTTCCATTACCTTCTACGTCTTCCTTTTTTCCATTTTTTATTTTTATTTATTTATCGTTCTTTCTTCTCTTTTATTCCTCTTAAGATATTCCGTAAGTCACATCAAATTCTTCTTTTATTTCTTACCTACATTCCCTCCTCTTCCTCTTTCCATTTTTTTTTTTATCGTCCTCCTTTCATCCCTTTTATTCCTCATAAGATATTCCGTAAATCTTATCATATTCTTAATCTTTTTATTGTTTTTTCTCTTCCTCCTTCTCTTTTGATCTCTTTTATTCCTTTAACTCTAAAATATTCAGTGACTTTCATCATGGATTTTTTTTTTTATTCCTTACCTAAATATATCTCCTCTTCCCCTATCCATTTTCTCATCGTTCTCGTTTCATCTCTTTTATTCCTTTAACTTTAAAATATTCTGTACATTTCATTATATTCTCCTTTAAATTCTACCTACGTACATCTTTTCCTCTTTCGTCTCTCTCTCTCTCTCTTTAATCTTTCCCTTTTCGTCTCTATTATTCTTTAAATTTAAAATATTCTGTACATTTCATTATATTCTTCTTTAAATCTTACCTACGTACATATTTTTCTCCTCATCCTTCTCTTTCTATCCCTTTCCTCAGTTCCCTGCCAGTTTGTCCTCCCTCCTTGCCTCTTAACACTCACATATTTCGTAGCTTCCGTCGTATGAGTCTTCAAAAAATGTCTATATTCTTTCTCTCTCTCTCTCTCTCTCTCTCTCTCTCTCTCTCTCTCTCTCTCTCTCTCTCTCTCTCTCTCTTAATTTCCCTGAGCAAATCTTGGTTCTCATATTATACTCTCTCTCTTCTTCTCTTTTGATATAACTCTCCTCCCTCTCTAAGTAATTCAAACTCGTATATTAAAACTCTACGTTCTTCCTCAGTGACTATTTTCAAAAGCCACTGAGATTACAAGACAATAGGACATAAGAACATAAGGGAAGCTGCAAGAAGCCATCAGGTCTATAAGCGTGGCACAGATTATTAGTCAGGTCCTCATGAGCGTGTTCCACTGGTGATGCAGGGCGGAGTAACGGACAGGAATAGAAACGGATGAGGTAAAGGGGAGAAAAAAAGACGGATAAAGAGGGAGAGAAATGGACAGAAATGAACTGAAAAAAAGGACGAACAGAAAAACAAACGGGAAATGGAGATAAACGAAAGGGGTAACGGACAGGAAAGACGGAGGAAGGGGCGGGGAAACAGGCAGAAATGGACATAAATGAACAGAGAAACGGACAGAAAAATTGACGGGAAAATGGAGAGGAATGGGTGGGATGAAGCACAGGAAAATGGACAGGAACAGACGGAGAAACGGACGCCAGTAATGTAATGGACGAGGGTAACGGACAGGAACTGGTAGGGAAATAGATAACTGGACAGAATGACAGACAGGAAAAAAAAAAAAAAAAAAAAAACGGATAAGGAAATGAAAAAAAAGAGCGGAGAAAAAAAAAAACGCACAAAAATGGACGGGAAACAGACAGAAACAACCAGAAATGAACAAAAAAACACCAGAAACGAGAAATAAGCGGAGACGAAAGAAACAGACAAGAATACCCGGAGAAACAGACGGAGAAACGAACTGGAATAGACGCGGTGACGGCCAGGCCCTCAGTGTGACAAGTCTGCGACGCCGTAACCTTGGGGCGGTGACGGAGTGCCGAAGTAATTACAGAGGCGCTGCGACCTGCGGTGTTTGTTATCAGGGTAACGTGCCGCTACTGTGTTTTGTTCTTGTGACGCATTGTTATTAGGTTCATTATGCAGCGTATCTTGCCCGTTGGAAGACACTTAGTGGCTTGTCTTTGTTCTCTTTGCGTTTGTTTCACCGGAAGTGTGTTTAAAATAGTGATGTAATGTAATGGTAGTTAAGTGTAGTTGTTCAGCTTATCAATTCCCTGTTAATCTGTACCTTCAATCTCTCATGTTTTTCACTGGTAAAGTCTGCCCTGTCCACCTCAGTAATGCAAGAGTTAGCCACTAGCCTTCACTCTTTCATTCATTTCCATCTCAATAATGTAAGAATGAATCATTGCCTTCACTCTCTCATGTTTTTCGCTGGTAAAGTCCGTTCCGTCTACCTCAGTAATGCAAGAGTTAACCAGTACCTTCAATCTTTCATTCCTATCCATCTTAGTAATGTAAGAATTAGTCAATATCTTCACTCTGTCATCTGCTTCACTGGTACACTCCAGCTTGTCCATCTCACTAATGCAAGAATTTCACTTGTGCTTTCACTTTCTTATCCCTTTAAAGATTAAACTCTTCTGTCCACCTCACTAATGCAAAAGTTAAAAATTTCCTACCTTCTCCTTCTCTCCTTCACTCTTTCCCTCCCTCCCTGTCCCTCTAAAGTTTCCCTCCCATGCCAACAACACTCATTTCCCTCCCTTTCCATCCACTTCTCACCCTCTTTCCTCCCCCTCTCTGTCCACTCAGCTCCACATACATTCCCTCACCACTATTCCCGGCCCACCCCACCCCACTCACAGCCACCCACGCCCACCCAGATAAGCAGCGATGCATGGAGTTAATATGATTAGCCTGTCTGGCGTTGTGATTCTGTCTGCAGTCCATGAGCTCCACAATTACCTAGTTTACCGTGGGATTCTAGGCTTTTGGTGTATGTGGGTTATCATTGTCTGAGGAGGGTTTATTGATGGATGGATGGATGGATGGATGGATGGATATATTCTAGAGGGAAAAAAATTGAGAGAGGACTTAAGGATTAGTTGGTCTTTTATTTTTACTTCATATATTTTATTTATTGACTGTAATTTTGAGTTTTTTCCTTCATTTTTGTTTTCTGTAACTGTGTGTGTGTGTGTGTGTGTGTGTGTGTGTGTGTGTGTGTGTGTGTGTGTGTGTGTGTGTGTGTGTGTGTGTGTGTGTGTGTGTTATTCCGTTAGGTGCTCCAGTTTTCTGTATGTGTGTGTGTGTGTGTGTGTGTGTGTGTGTGTGTGTGTGTGTGTGTGTGTGTGTGTGTGTGTTCGTTTTTATTTTTTCTCCTTCATTTTATAGTTCTGGGTGTAGCCGTGTCCCCTGTGTGTGTGTGTGTGTGTGTGTGTGTGTGTGTTTGTGTGTGTGTGTGTGTGTGTGTGTGTGTGTGTGTGTGTGTGTGTGTGTGTGTGTGTGTGTGTGTGTGTGTGTGTGTGTTTTGAAAGACTCTTGAAAATCATATCATGTTTCTGCGTCATTAAATTTGTTTAGTGTCCCATTAAAAACATTTACATTCACTCAGAAAAGAAAAAAAAAGAAAAAAGAAAAATGAACACCATTTACATTTCCCCTTTTCTGTTGTAAATATTTCTGTCCCAAACTCAAGTAAACTTTTTTAATTTCACGGACTAACTTTAATTTTTTCTTATATTTATTACAAAAATTTCCCTACATACAATCTTAACTATTTCCTGAGTCAATTTTACATTTAATTTCTTTTTTTTTTTTTTGCTTTTCTTGCTAATATCTTTTTTTTCTTCTCTCGTTCTTTATCCTGATTTTCATTTTTTCTTTTACTTTTTTCCCGAATTCGTTATTTTCACGCATCTGTTTATCATATTTTTTTCCATATATATATATTTTTATTTATTTATGCAGTTTCATTATCTTTTTATTATTATTTTCATCACGTTTTACTTTTTGTTTTTATTTTTCATCTCAAATAATATTTCTCTCTATTTTTTTTTTATCTCATTAAATTGTTTTCTTTTCCATCTCGACTAATAATATTTTTTAGTCATACCGTCTTCACATCGATCATTTAATTATTATCTTTTTTTTTTTTTAATGTCTTTTCTTTCGTGTTGTTTTCTTTTGATATAATCCCAACAAAAAAGTAAGAACCATTTTCCACTGTTATTTTTTTTTTCCCCTCGCAATTAGATAATGGCAGCAGTTTGGGTCCCGTGTTTTCTTGTCTCATATTTCTCACCCACCTGAGTTCTACAGCTTGTTTTTCTTATTCGTACCCTTATTTTTTTTTTCCCCCTACTGGCGTTTTCCTTTTCTGTTTTATTTTTTTTCGCTCACGATTTTATTTTTCTTATTTGTTGTTTATTTATTTCTTTATGCCCTCTGATTTTCTCCTTTTCAGCTCTGTCTATTCTCAGCCCCCCGTCAACTCGTAGTCCCATCCCACCTCAGCGCCGTCCCCATCTCATCCCCGTCCCGTCCCGTCTCTCAGCCCCATCCATTCTCAGTCCTTTCCCATCTCTCAATCTCCTTCCATCTCATCCTCGTCCCGTCTCAGCCCCTTCCCGTCCCAGCCCCGTTCTGTCTCATCCCCGTCCATTCTTAGTTTCCTCCAGTTTAAGCCCACCTCCCGTTTCTCAGCTCCTTCCTGTCCCAGCCCCATTTATTCTCAGTCCCTTCACGTCTCTCAGCCCCGTCTATTCTCAGTCCCCTTCCAGCTCAGTCCATTCTTACCCCCGTTTCTCTCAGTTCTGTTCCTTCCCGTCCAATTTGCAAGCTTTCGTAAACTGAGAGAGGGAGAAAAAAAAAGTCCATTTCAATTACAGCCAAACAAAAGGCAATTTACTATTTAACCTTTAACATCTTGGTCTTCCTCTCTCTCTCTCTCTCTCTCTCTCTCTCTCTCTCTCTCTCTCTCTCTCTCTCTCTCTCTCTCTCTCTCTCTTCTTCTTCTTTCATTACTCTTCCTCCTCCTCCTCCTCCTTTTTCTCTTTCTCTTTATTTCAGTCCTTTTTTTGAACTTCCTAACTGAGGTACAGCGGGTATTCTCTCTCTCTCTCTCTCTCTCTCTCTCTCTCTCTCTCTCTCTCCTCTCTCTCTCTCTCTCTCTCTCTCTCTCTCTCTCAACATACGACTATACCACCACCACCACCACCACCACCACCACCACCACCACCACCACCACCACCACCATCACTACCACCACCGCCCAATTAACTAATTAAACTCGTTCATGTCTCTATCGACTACTTCTGCCTATCCTATCCTCCCCTCCCCTCTCTCCTTCGTCCTCCTCCTCCTCGCCCCCCCTCCCCCCGTCTTCCTCCTCTTCCCATTTCCCCGTCTTACTCCTCCTCCTCCTCCTCACTCTTATCCTTTGCCTTAATACTAAAGTTATATATAGCGCTGGTCAGACCTCATCTAGATTATGCAGTGCAGTTCTGGTTCTCATATAAGGAAGGGATATAGGCGTGTTGGAATTAGTACAAAAGGGAATGAAAAAGATACAAGGGATGAGATGTATTCCCTATGAAAGGAGACTGAAGCTTTTAAATTTACATTCCTTAGCGAGGTGTAGGTTAAGAGGGGGTCTGCTTGAGGCCTTTAAGTGGTACAGGGGATATAACAAAGACAATATAAACAAAATCCTTCGGGTCAGTAATCATGGTAGGCCAAGAATAATGGGATTGGGCTTGATAAAGTTTGATTATGGAAAAGGATCTGAAGAAACTGGTTCTCAAATAGTGGTGGATGAATGGAATAGACTGAGGAAGAAATAACTGGTTCAAGCTTGATAAAGTTAGATTTTTAAAGGGGAGATGAACTGGTTCCCAGAAACGGATTATAACAAGAGTGACGTTAACATAATTGTTGGGTTCGGTAGTCAGGGCAGGACAAGAAATAATGGGTTAAAGGTTGATAGAAACAGATATAATAAAAAAGGGATGAGATGAAACTACTTCTCAAATCGAGTGGCAGATGAATGGAATAGACTCAGTGAGAAACAAAGGGTTCAAGCTTCATGAAAGTATATATATATATATATATATATATATATATACTATATATATATTATATATATATATATATATATATATATATATATATATATATATATATATATATATATATATATATATATATATATATATATATATATATATATGAAGAAACTGGTTCTCAAATAAGGGATACACGTACGTAAGAGGAGCGACATAAACAGAATCCTTACGGTCAGTAATCCGGACAGGACAAGAAAAATGGGTTCATGCTTGATGAAATTAGTTCAAGTTAGGTTTACAAAAGAGGGAAAGAAAAAAAGTTCTCAAATAATAAATATAACAAGGATGAGCTTGTTAATCAAAACAGGGCAATAAACAATGCGTTCGAGCTTGATAACATTAAATCAACCCTTTGCCTGTGATATGCAACGCTTCACTACACTAAAAACAACGCATGAAATCTTTGTAAGCACCTACACGAAAGAAAATAATGTAAAAAAAAAAAAAATAGATTTTGGAATTTGTAGCCAGTAGAATGTTTGATCGTGGCTGCAACACGAGAATAAATGTTCCAGAGTGGTTAGCCGTTAAGAAAACATGTACCAAATCCATCCCTGCCTGCTTCTGTATTTCTTCCCTCGTATGACTTGAACTTTTTAAAGAGGGAGGTTTCAAGACACTTATCCTCCGCCATTTGACTTTTATACTCGACAATCTTTAGTGAACTGGCACTTAAATGGGTTCCCGCTCCAACCCCCCCTTTTTTTCCCTCATAATTTTGTTTCCCTTAGCCAGTGACACTCTTGCATTAAAAAAAAAAAAAGGGAGTAGTGAATGGATACAAAATAATAATAATAATAATAATAATAAATAAATAAATAAATAAATGATAGGAAGACACAACTTAGCTTTAAACAACAGCGTCAAATGCACAGAATCGGACACGGTGTTCACGGGGAGGCTGTCAGAGTACGATGACGCGACCTCCTCCCCCCAGTAAGTCCCTCCCCAACAAGCCCAGTTCTCCTACAAGGTCCTTCACCCCTACAGCGCCTCTCCCTGCAGCGCCTCCGCCTGAATACTCGTGTTTCATCGAGGCTCCCTTAAGGGTCCATAAAGTTAGCCGACCCAGAGAAATGAAGACCTTATTTACTGGTGTGTGTGTGTGTGTGTGTGTGTGTGTGTGTGTGTGTGTGTGTGTGTGTGTGTGTGTGTGTGTGTGTGTGACCGGTCTGCTGACTGACTAGGTAACTGACTAGCTGAATGGATGAATGACTTAATAAATAGCTGACTGACTGACTGATTGACTGACTGACTGACTAACTTGTTTATATTTTCCAACGTCAGAATGAGAAAATACACAGAGAGAGAGAGAGAGAGAGAGAGAGAGAGAGAGAGAGAGAGAGAGAGAGAGAGAGAGAGAGAGAGAGAGAGAGAGAGAGAGAGAGAGAGAGAGAGAGAGAGTAAATAAATAAAGCAGCCCCCGAGAGTGTCACATTATACAGTTGAAGGGACGGTATGAAGGGCAAAAAAAAAAAGAAAAGGGGCACACACACACACACACACACACACACACACACACACACACACCCACACACAGAGGGGCGCCCTTACTGACCACGGAGGCAGCCCGCGCCACACACTGCACAGGACACAGGTCGGTATTCAGAAACGCCTCTCTCACCACGACTATTTTCAAAGGCCACAGAGATGATTGCCTGGGCTCTCAAGAGTGTTTCTCCTGACGATAATGTAGGAATCTTGTTAATCTGTCACCTGAACCACAAAAACATCCTTAAGAAGCCGTGTAACTTCAACTAGAGCCAATTGAAAGTAGTGGAATAAGGTCTAGAGAAAGGAAGGTGAGGCGAGGGAAGGACGCGGTGTGGAAATATAGTTCGAGTATTTTATTATTGACAGGAAGAACTGGGAGTGTGTTAGGTGGAGAGGCAGACAGACAGATAGACAGGCAGCCACACAGACACAGCAATATAAAGGGATTCTCGCAAATATGTAAATTGAGTACAGTGAAAATTTAAAGTTTGTGAAATGCTGAAGAGGAGGGAGGAGGAGGAGGAGGAGGAGGAGGAGTACGACGATGACTATAAAGACAACAACAACAACATCAACAACAACAACAAACAAATACGACAACAAGTTTAGATCCGAAGGTAAATAATAATAAAGGAAGGAAAGACGACACAAAAGAAAAAAAAAACGAGAAAAGACGACAACGAAGAAGAAGAAAAAGAAGACAAAGACGAGGAACCACAGCCAGACAAATTCCAACAAGACCAAGAGCAAGAACTAGAAGCGTCGAAAAACACAAGAACCAAGACGAGGAGAGCGAGGCGAGCAAGAGCGATGAGGCGATGGAGCGCCCAACAAAAGGCCTTCAAGCTGGGGGAGGCGAGCGTGACCCAATCGCTTGCTGGGGACAATGGCAGCCTCCCTCGCGGCTTCCCTCGGGTACAGGATGAAAGAGCCGTCCCTTCTGCAGCGTTCCCGTCAGGAGAACGAGAGAGCCCAACAATTCCACGAAGGAGAAAGTGACAGATGGATGGAAAAGATCAGAAAAAGGTGTGAAATTATGACAATACTGATAACTGGCGTTGAAGAGATGGAGTTTACGATTGATCGGCTTGTTATTCGATACTTTTGCAAGGAGAAAGGGAGAGGAGGTATAAAAAAAAGGAGGAAAAGGAGACAATGGAGGGAAGGGAAGGAGGGAGGGAAGAAAGGGTATACGGACAGTGGACAAGGGATGAAAAGGAAGGAGGGAAGGGACGAAAGGTTGGAGAGAAAGGATGGATGGATGGATGGATGGATGAGGAAGGTAAGAGGGGAGGGAAAGAAGGGAGGGAATAGGACAGAAAGAATAAAAGAAAGAGCAAAGAAAGGAAGAAGAAGAAGAGAGAGAGTCATGGTAAGCTACGCAGAGGAAGGAAGGTAGGAAGGAAGGAAGGAAGGAAGGAAGGAAGGAAGGAAGGAAGGAAGGAAGGAAGGAAAGAAGGAAGGAAGGAAGGAAGGAAGGAAGGAAGGAAGGAAGATGCGGAGTGAATGGACAAGAAAGGACAGGAATGATAAACACAACCCTGCAAGGAAGGAAGGAAGGAAGAAATGAGAAAGAAAAACACGATAAAGAATGACAGTGAAGGAAGACGAATGGTAAGCTATGCAAAGGAAGGAAGGAAGGAAGGAAGGAAGGAAGGAGAGAAGAGACAGCACAGGAGAGGACAGAAATGGTAAGATATGTAAAGTGAGGAAGGAAGGAAAGAAGGAAAGAAGGAAGGAAGGAAGGAAGGAAGGACGGAAAGAAGGGACAGCACATGAGAGGACGGGAATGGTAAGATATGAAGAGTGAGAAAGGAAGGAAGGAAGGAAGAAAAGAAGAGGGCAGGAATGGTAAGCTATGAGAAGTGATGAAGGAAGGAAGGAAGGAAGAAAAGGCATAGGAGATGATATGGTAAGCACTAAGCACTAAACACAGGTCTGCGAGGCGTCACACACTCCACGCCGCTCCTCACCGCCTCTCCTTAGCCTCTCGAGTGTTACCAAAACAAGAGGCGGGACATTACAATACCGCCACACACGGCTCTCCTGCGGCGGCCGAGTGGCTGAGTGGTGCGGACGGCAGACATTGCGTGAGTGTTACTGCGCACACTGAGAGTACTGAGTATGGTTTGGGACTGGATTCTGAAACACTTCTGCGCCGCACCTCCACTACTTTCAAAAGGCTCTAGTCTAGATGAAGTTACACGAGTTTTTAAGGGAAATTTTACGGTAGTAGTGGCAGTT
>NC_087166.1:23338765-23361265 GCF_035594125.1 Scylla paramamosain | reverse complement strand
CTCTCTCTCTCTCTCTCTCTCTCTCTCTCTCTCTCTCTCTCTCTCTCTCTCTCTCTCTCTCTCTCTCTCTCGTATCATCAAGTACACGATCTGAAGAGGTGGTGAGTGAGTGAGTGAGTGAGTGAGTGAGTGAGTGAAGAGAAGGGGAAAGGTTGATTGTCGATGATAGGTTATTAAAGAGAGAGAGAGAGAGAGAGAGAGAGAGAGAGAGAGAGAGAGAGAGAGAGAGAGAGAGAGAGAGAGAGAGAGAGAGAGACGTAAACTGAAGCCAGAGTAAGTTGAAGCAAGAAAGTGACAAAGAGAAGGCTTCCCGACACCCTCACTGCTAACTGAATTAAAGCTCTCTCTCTCTCTCTCTCTCTCTCTCTCTCTCTCTCTCTCTCTCTCTCTCTCTCTCTCTCTCTCTCGTTTTACCAGGTAATCTCTTTCTTTACGAGGTAACACATCTTAAATCTCTCACTAATCCTTGTATCTCTCTCTCTCTCTCTCTCTCTCTCTCTCTCTCTCTCTCTCTCTCTCTCTCTCTCTCTCTCTCTCTCTCTCTCTCTCTCTCTCTCTCCTGTTTCCTTTATTAATTTCCATTCTCTCCTCTCGTATTCTATCTCTCCCTTCATCTCTCTCACTCTCATTTCCTCGTCTTTCGCCTCCCTTTCTTCTAACATTCTCTCTCTCTCTCTCTCTCTCTCTCTCTCTCTCTCTCTCTCTCTCTCTCTCTCTCTCTCTCTCTCTCTCTCTCCTTTACATAACTCTCCCTTTTCCTCTTTCGTTGCGTAATTCATCTTCATTCTTCCTTTTATTTAGTCATGTTTCTCTCCTTCCTTTCTTCCTTCATTTTATCTTCACACCTCTGTATCTTTCTTCCTTCCTTCCTCCCTTCCTTGTTTCTGTCATTATCCTCCTTCTTGCTTTGTCTCCTTCCTTACTTCCTTCACCTCTATTCTCTCATTTCTTTCTTCTTCTTCCTCCTTCTTTCCCTTTCATCTCTATTTCCTTACGTTTCTCCTTTCTTTTCTTCATTCCTTCGCCTCCATCTTAGCTCTCCCTTCTCCTTCCTTTCATCCTTCACTCCTACGTCATTTCCTCACTTTCCTTCTTCCTTCCTTTTCTTCTATTTTCACATTTTCTTATCTAAGTTATCTTCCCTCTTCCTCCCTTCTTTCCTTCACTGCATATCCTAAGTAACAAGAATCCTTCATGCCTTCAGAAATTGTCTTTCCATCCTTCATTGAGTCCTGTTAGCCTCCCCATCTGTTACTGCCTCCTCCTCCTCCTCCTCCTCCTCCTCTTCATCAGGACCCTTCATATGTATCGATACAACATGACACTGTATGATGTTCTTCCTGTGTGTGTGTGTGTGTGTGTGTGTGTGTGTGTGTGTGTGTGTGTGTGTGTGTGTGTGTGTGTGTGTGTGTGTGTGTGTGTGTGTGTGTGTTTCATTGTTATACAGTGAATTGTACGTGTATGTATTATTCATCTATTTATTTACTGATGTATTTGTCTATGTATCTATCTGTCTGTCTGCCTGTCTGTCTGTTTGTCTGTTTGTTTGTCTATTCATCTGTATATTAGTTTGTCTGTCTGTTTGTCTGTCTGTTTGTTTGTTTGTTTGTTTGTCTGTCTGTTTGCTTGTCTGTCTGTCTGTCTGTCTGTCTATTTATGCATTTGTTTATCTATCTATCTTTTTATTTATCTATCTATATGTGTCTATCTATATACCTGTCTGTCTGTCTCTATGTCTGTCTATCTATGAATTAAGTTATCTATCTATATGTCTATCTATCTATCTATATATCTATCTGTCTGTCTGCCTGTCTATCTATATACCTGTTTGTCTGTTTATCTGTCTATTTATCTCTCTATTGGTCTGTCTGTCTGTGTGTCTGTCTATCTACTTACCTATCTATCTATCTATCTATCTATCTATCTATCTATCTATCTATCTATCTACCTATCCATAAGTAATTATAAGCTATTTCATCCACCTGTGTCTTTCCCCTGTCATCTTCCGTCACTACCTCCACCTCCTCCTCCTCCTCTTCTTCTTGTTTCTCCTCCTCCTCCTCCTCCTCCTCCCGCTGCTGGAGACAATAACAAATTACTCCTCCCGCAACAGGCGTCTCATCCTTTATCTCACTCCATCACGCATCCAAATCTCCCTCTTTCCTTCCTTCCTTCCTTCCTTTCTTCCTTCTTCCTTCCTCTCTTCATCTCTCTTCTTCTTAACTTTCTTCAGTTGTTATTTTTTTATTTATTTTTTTTAGTTTCATTTATCCTATTTCTTGTTCTTTCTTCCCGTTCTTTCTTTTTTCCTCCTTCCTTCCTTCCTTCCTTCCTTCCTCCTTCTCTTCATCTCTCTTCTTTTTAACTTTTCTTTCTTCCCATTGTTATTTTTTCTTTTTTTGTTTCACTTCTGTTTCTTTCTCTTCTTTCTTTTTTCCTCCTTCCTTCCTTCCTTCCTTCATTCCTTCCTTCTTCTCTTTATCCCTCTTCTCTATCGTTCTTTTCTTCGTATCATATTTTTTTTGTTATTTTCTTCTTCTCCCATTTCATTCCTTTTATCTCTTCCTTTTTCTTTCCTTTTCCCCCTCCTTCTCTTCCTCCTTCCTTCTCCTTCTTCCCTTTCTTATTCTCTGTTTCTCTCTCCTCCCTTCCTTCCTTCGTTCTTGTATTTCTCTTTCTTCTCTTATTTCACTCGTATCTCTCCCCCTTTCTTTCCTTTCTTTCTTTCCCTTCTTTCTTTCATTTATTTCTCTTCTCCCTTCCTTCATTTCGTTCCTGTTACTTGCTTTTTTCCTTCCTTCCTCTCCCCTTTAATTTTTTTCTATCTTCTTCCATGTTTTTTGGTTTCCTCCTCCTCCTCCTCCTCCTCTTCTCTTTTCTTCTCCTTTCTTCCTTCCTTCAGTTCTTTCATCCATTTTATTCATGTCCCTTCCCCTTTCCGTTACTAAGGTCTCTCTCTCTCTCTCTCTCTCTCTCTCTCTCTCTCTCTCTCTCTCTCTCTCTCTCTCTCTCTCTCTCCTCTAATAATACTCTTTCTATCCCTTCCTCTTCCTCCTCTTCCTTCATCTTCCCTCTTCATAGCCTTTCTTCTCTTCTCAATCCTGTCTTCCTAATTTCCTTTCTTCCTTCTCCTCCTCCTTCTTCTTCTCTTCCACATCCTTACCACCTCCCAGCTTCCATTCTTCTCCTTCCCCATGTCCTTCCTCCTCTCCTCCTCCCCCTATCTTCTTAACTTCCTTGTCCCTCTCCTTCCCTCCTCCTCCTCCTCCTCCTCCTCCTCCTCCTCCTCAGTGTCATTTGGCCAAGACTGTCTAAGAGAGGCGATGTGTCTTCGTTAGCCTCCCCTGACCCCGCCACGCCGCCGTCCCGGAGCACTGACTGGGGACGACGAAGGCGATGAAGAAGAGAGGAATAATTAGGACGAGGGTAAAGAGGTTTGGATGTTTATGATGGTGATGGTGAAGGCGAGGAAGATTTTGGCGTTTAAGAAGATGATGGTGCGGAAGTTTGGTTAATGAGGGGGATGAAAATGAGGAGGATTTGAATGATTGTGATGAAGACCGATGAGGAGGGATAGAAAACGGTGATACCAGGTTTAGATAATGATAAAGATTTTTGGCTTGTAAAGGAGATGGGAGAGATACAAACGATAAATGCGACGAAAGACGATAAGATGAGGGAAAATTCGAATGATTATGACGAAGATGATGAGAATTTTAAGACTTAACTGCTCCTGAAACTGACGAAGATCTGGATTATATTGTAGATGAGGAAGATCGAGACGAGGAATACGAGGAAAGGCGATAGGAACGAGGAAAATTTGAACGATTAGAAGTGGAGACGAAGAGAAGAGATAGATCAGTGAAGAGAGACGGAAAACGATGATTTTAACGTTTACAATGAAAATGAGGGAGGTTTGAATGCTTGTGATGAGGAGGAGGATGTAAATGTTTGTGATGATAATGATGGAGAGTCAGGTCAATGAGGATAATGAAAAAAAGATGAAAATTTTACGGTTTACAATGAAGACGAGAAGAATCTTACGGTTCACAGTGAAGAACAGTAAGACTGAAGTGTTAACAAAGACGATGAAAATAATGAAGTCAGTGAGGATGAAGTCGATGAAGAAAATAATAAGGTGGTTGTGAAGACGAGGAAAATTGTTATGTTTAAGATGAAGGATAAAGATGAAGAGAATGAAGAAGAACCTCTCTCTCTCTCTCTCTCTCTCTCTCTCTCTCTCTCTCTCTGAACGACTTAAAAGATTAACGTGGCTTTCATATCTCTCCTCCTCCTCCTCCTCTTCCTCTTCTTTTTCCTCCTCCTCCTCCTTTGATCAATTATGCTTTTTCTTTATTAAATTTTTCTCTCTCCCCCCTAGTGGTGACAAAATTACTCTCTCTCTCTCTCTCTCTCTCTCTCTCTCTCTCTCTCTCTCTCTCTCTCTCTCTCTCTCTCTCTCTCTCTCTCTCTCACTTTAATAGTTCCTCCAACGGCCATTCGCCTTCACCTCCTCTCTACAAACCAATAAGTCTCTCTCTCTCTCTCTCTCTCTCTCTCTCTCTCTCTCTCTCTCTCTCTCTCTCTCTCTCTCTCTCTCTTTCGATTTTCACCCTCGAAACAAAACGCTTTTATTTCCTTCGCCTACAAATAAAACTGAAAACTCGCGTAAAACTACAGTGAATTACAACTCGGGGCTTGATAGGGGCTGGGAGTGGGTGGGAGGGGCTGGGAGTGGTTGGGAGGGGGCTGGGAGTGGCTGGGAGGGGATGGGGGTGATTGCAAGAGACTAAGAGAGCTATTGGGAGAGGCTGGGAGGGGCTAGGAGGAACTGGGAGAGGCTGGGAGAAGGGTAGGATACTTTGGGAGGGACTGGGAGTGTCTGGGGAGGAGCTGGGAGAGGCTGGGAGAGACTGGAAGTGGCTAGGATTCTCTGGGAGGGGCTGGGAGGGGTTTGGAGAGGCTGGAAAGGATTGGCAGGGACTGGAAGGGATTGGAAGGGACAGGGAAAGGTTACAATGAGCTGTGAGGGTCTGACAGAGACTGGAAAAGGGACTAAGATATCCTGGGAGGGCCTGTGAGGAACTGGGAGGGGAACAGATTGCTTTGGGAAGGAACTGGGAAGGACAGAGAGAGGACTAGATACACTGAAAGAGGCTGAGAGAGAAACTAGAATACGCTGGGATGAACAGAAGGTGGCTGGGAGAGGCCGAGAGAGTGTCAGGAGGGGAGAGGGTCGTTGGGAGAGCTGGCGGCTGTCTCTGGTCAGCTACAAAGTTTTCCTGACAGGGCGCACAAGGCGGACTCTGTGTGTAGACCCGGGCACTATGTGGGCTCCGGGTGTGCCTGCCTCTTCGCTCTTGTTCCCAGCCACGCCTCCCTTCCTCCGTTCTTTCTTTGCATCATCTTCTGAAACACTCCTGCAGCGCATCTTCACTATTTCCATGTCTCTAGTTGAAGTGACACGGGTTTTTAAGGGTGTTTTTATGGTTGTAGTGACAGATTGAGGAGATTTCTACAGTATTAACAGGAAAAACAGTCTTGCAAGCTCGGTTAATCATATCTGTGACCTTTGAAAATAGTCGTGGTGAAAGAGAGAAAGTAAAGGGTTTTTAAATACTGCTGCCCCTTCTGTTGGTGACTTGACGTGTCCCTCGCTTGTTCCCAGCCCTATTTGTTTTTATTTATTTATTTATTTTATTTTATCATGACTATCTTTCGTCTTTATTTTCTTTCTTTATTTGTGTTCTTTTTTTCCTACGTCACAACTTTCTCTCTCTCTCTCTCTCTCTCTCTCTCTCTCTCTCTCTCTCTCTCTCTCTCTCTCTCTCTCTCTCTCTCTCTCTCGCCTTAAATTTCTCCTTTGTCTCTCGTTTCCTTTCCTTTCCTTCTCTTTCCTTCTCTCCTTCATCATCCGGGCCTTTGTTTTTTGCCTCTTTCTTTTTTTTTTTTTCTTTCTTTTGTTTGTTCCTTGTCTTCGTATTTTTCGCTTTTTTTTTTTTCGTCTCTCCCTTTCTCTTTTTTTTCGCAGTTTTCAGTTCCTTCTTCATCTTCCGTTATTTTTTTTTTGTTTGTTTCTTCTTCCTCGTCTTCCTTTTATTCTTTCTTTATTCTAGTCTTCGCTTTCTTCCTCCTCTTCTCCTTCCTCCCTCTCTTCCTCTTCATCTCCGGTGCATTCATCTTTCCCCCTCTTCCCTTTCTTCTTCTTCTTCTACTTCGTTCCTTCCTCCTCCTCCTCCTCCTCTTCTCTCCTTCTCTCACCTCCCCTCATCTTTTCCTTGTACACCTCCCCTCCCCCCACCTTACTTCCCTTCATCCCTTTCCCGTCACCACCACCACCACCACCACCACCACCACCACCACCACCACCACCATCACCACCATTACAAAGGATAATATAAAGTAAACTACAACATATGACCTCTCTCTCTCTCTCTCTCTCTCTCTCTCTCTCTCTCTCTCTCTCTCTCTCTCTCTCTCTCTCTAAAAATTTCTCTACATCATAGGGAAAGAGAGAGAGAGAGAGAGAGAGAGAGAGAGAGAGAGAGAGAGAGAGAGAGAGAGAGAGAGAGAGAGAGAGAGAGAGAGAGAGAGAGAGAGAGAAATACTTATGTTAGAGAGTGGATATTCACATATTGGGTGAGAGAGAGAGAGAGAGAGAGAGAGAGAGAGAGAGAGAGAGAGAGAGAGAGAGAGAGAGAGAGAGAGAGAGAGAGAGAGAGAGAGAGAGAGAGGGAATGGGTAAAACAGGGTAAAGGAGGAAAGGCAGACAGGAATGAGAGAGAATATTGACGTGTATGGGAGAGGATGATTTAAGACCACCACAGACCTCTCATTCCCTCTCCATCTCTCTTCCTCTCCCTTCCTCTCCCTCCCTCTCTCTCCCTCTCCCTTACTCTCACTTCCATGATAAAGCACCGCATAGGGACCTCAGTTATGGCTCCTTAATATGTGTTTTATGAAGGAGGAGGAGGAGGAGGAGGAGGAGGAGGAGGAGGAGGAGGAGGAGGAGGAGGAGGAGGAGGAGAAGGAGGAGGAGGAGGTAATGTACTCAAGTGGTATAAATCAACTTGGTCAAGGGAGGAAGGAGAAAAGGGAGGGAAAAAAAGGGAGGGAGATTCGTTAAGGGAGGATAGGGTGGAGGGATGTAATTTAGGGTTACTTTAGTTACGCCTTAAATTGAAATGAAAATGGGACTTATAGAAAACGGGAGTCAATGTTTTTTTTTCTTTTTTTTTTTTTTGCTTCTATTTGTGTTTCGTGGGTGGACTCGTCATTTCTTTTGTTTGGTAATCAAAACTTCACGCATCCTGGGATTATATTTAGTTAAGTTTGGTTTGCTTAAGTTAGATTAAGTTAGGTCAGCTTAGGTTAGGCTGAGTCAAGTTAGAATAGGTTAGCTTTAGTTAGGTTAGGTTAGATTAGCTTTGGTTAGATTAGGTTAGCTTTGGTTAGATTAGGTTAGCTTCGGTTAGGTAAGTTTAGGTTAGGTGAAGTTAGACCAGGTTAGCTTTGGTTAAATTAGGTTAGGTTAGCTTTTGGTTAGGTTAGATTAGCTTTGGTTAGGTTAGGTTAATTTAGTTTTGGTTAGGTTAGATTAAGTTAGCTTTCGTTAAGTTAGGCAGGCTATTAGTTCAAATTAAGATTAATATTATAAAATTAGGTTATTATAAGATTAAGTTAGTTTACGTTAGATTAGGCAGCATGAGGTTGGGTTAGTATTTTTTTTGTATCCCTTTAATTAATTCCATGGCGTAGTGAAGTGTAGACACATTTAGCATATCAGGAGTAAATGCTGAGTGTAAGAATTATAAACACGGGCATTAAAACTCATTATAGCATTATTCTGCACACTGATTTTCGTCTTTACGTCTTTATGTACTCTTCATTAATAATTCTGCTTAATTCTCATCCATTTGATTTTTTTTTCTCTCCTCTTTCTCCTTTCCTTCACAAATATATTTCTTCTTTTTTGTGTCCTTCCTCTTTCGTTCTTTCTCCAAACATTTATTTCTTTTCTTCCTCCTCGTCTTCCTCTCCTCTCTTCGCCTCCTTCCTTTCCTGTTTCCATTACCTCATGCAAACTTTTCTTTCCTTTTTCCTTTCTTTCTTTCTTCGTGTTCATCTTCTTCTTCTTCTTCTTCTTCTTCTTCTTCTTCTTCTTCTTTCTGTATGTTTATGATCATCCAAGATTTTCTCCTTTCTTTTTCGTATTTCTTTTATTTCTTTTCTCTTCCTCTTCCTCCTCTCCCTCCTCTTCCTCTTTCTTCTCCTCATCAGCCTATTCATTCCTCTTATTCACTTCCACCTTTCCTTCAAGTCTTCTCCTCCTCCTCCTCTTCCTCCTCCTCCTCTTCATCATCCTCCTCCTCCTCTTCCTCCTCCTCCTCTTCATCATCCTCCTCCTCCACTTCTCCCATTCAGATTAAAGAGGCAAAGTGGAGTATACCTGGTGGTCCTCCTCCTCCTCCTCCTCCTCCTCCTCCTGACATCAGATTAAGCTCCATAAGAAGTAAATAACATACATATATAAAAGATTTCCACCAATGTCAGAATATAGAGGTTTAAATTAGGCTTCTACAGGGGAAACTTTACAAATATCGCGGTGCTAAGAGGAGGAGGAGGAGGAGTCACATAAGCCTCCCCCTGCCTCTTCTTCCCCTCAACCCCCCTTCAAAAAATTCTTGCAAGGGTGTATGGGAAAGAAACGAGGGAGATGAGATGGAGAGGGGAAGAGGGAGTGAGAGGGGAGGAAAGGAAGGGAAAGAGGGAAAAAATTGTTCAGAGGATGAGAGGGGAGAAAGGAAACGTGGAGAGAGAGAGAGAGAGAGAGAGAGAGAGAGAGAGAGAGAGAGAGAGAGAGAGAGAGAGAGAGAGAGAGAGAGAGAATCTTTGTGCAGTGAGAAAATTGTGACGGGAGGGAGGGAGGGAGGGAGGGAGGGAGGGAGGGAGAGAGAGAGAGAGAGAGAGAGAGAGAGAGAGAGAGAGAGAGAGAGAGAGAGAGAGAGAGAGAGAGGAGTATTGAGGCATGATACTGGTGGTGATGGTAGTGTTGGTGATGCTGGAGGTGAAGACCATTGACAAATAAGTGCGTCCTCTCTCTCTCTCTCTCTCTCTCTCTCTCTCTCTCTCTCTCTCTCTCTCTCTCTCTCTCTCTCTCTATCAGATAACGCGCCGTGACAGGAATGGAAAAAACACTTGACAAATAAAATGTTGGCATGATAATGTTGCTCTTCTGACATTTTCTCTTCGGTAAAGGTTGGCGGGCACGCGGCGAGCAGAGCCTTGCGTCACTTCCCTTAGAGTGCAGCTGCCCCGCGGACTCAAACAGCTCCTCAATTAAAGTACCCACAGCAGCTTCACTCAGCCTTAAAATGGGTAATAATGAATCTGATAATATTAATAATAATAATAACAATAAAAGCACATCTGGCAAGAGTACTGATAATAAATTCATCTAAAGTTAAAATATGAGTTAGCAAGACTAGGGGAGTAATTTCAATGAATCTAGTACTGAATCTTGTAATGGGTGTAGTGATAATAATAAAGCTACCCAGAGTACTTATAATACGTTCATTTATCGTCCAAATGGGTACTGAGAGTGGGAAAGAAATGCTAGAGAGGATGAAGTGCCGAGTCTAATAATGACTGTGTAAAACTTAAGGGAATTTTATTGAAATGTGCAGTGGTTGTGTTAGCGACGGCTCCTGGTAACTCATTATTTTAATCAGTTATATTTCTTTTCTTTCTTTTTTTTTCTAACATTTTTCCGTCATAAATGTTTTAATGATCTGTTGCTTCATGCGTGTTTACGGAAAAGTGCGCGAAAATATTTACACGTTTTTCCTGAGTAATGAAGCATTTGGTGTTATTATCACTGTTATTATTTGAAAGAGATAAGAATTTGACACTATAGCAAACAGAGAACACACACACACACACAGACACACACACACACAGACACACACACACACACACACACACACACACACACACACACACGTTACTCCAGCATACTCGACAGACTTAAGTTAAGCTCATGTTGGAAACCCTAAAAATCATGTCCATTTCCAGGATCTGCTTCCCCCTCACTCCTTCCTTCATACCTCACTCCCTCACACCCCCCTTTCACACCCTCCTTCATACTCTCACTCGCTCTCTCACACCTTCCTTCATACCCTCACTCCCTCACACCACCCTCACACCCTCCTTAATACTCTCACTCTCTCACACCTTCCTTCCTCACACCTTTCTTCATACTCTCATTCGCTCTCTCACACCCTCCTTCACTCCCTCACACCTTCCTTAATGCTCTCACTTCCTCACACCTTCCTTCATATTCTCACTCCCTCACTCCCCCACACCCTCCTCTGTCTACTTGTAATGAGAAGTTGAGGGTTCATCTTCATAGCAGTTGAATCGAATATTTTATGTGACTTATTATTTTATTTGTGTCATGGGTTTTTATAGATGTTATTAGTCTTACATGTCATTATGTTTCCAGTGCAAAAAGCGCCTGAACTGAATAGGCGTTGCAAATAAAGTTAATTCTGAATCTAAATCGCAACTCTCAACACCATTAAAAGGCCCGCAGTTCCCTCCACGCGGCGCCTACAAACCCACGCCCACCCCTCTCCTGAAGGCGTACAGTACAGGACGAAGATTTCTCCCCCACCCTCGCCCCATAGCCCATCCCCTCATGTCAGCCACGCTTCAACAGCCTTGTAAATGAGGTCAAGCAGGAAGCCTTGGCGGGAGAAGGTATGAGGTGAAGTAGCTTGAAGTTAGAATAAGTAAACTATTTTTCCAGCTGACTAGATGAGTGAGTGAGTGAGTGAGTGACTGGCTGGAAGACTGTCTGGCTGAATAGCCAACTGACTGACTGACTGATTACCTAAAGAGCTGACTGACTAACTGATTGAATTATCGAAATAACTGACTGCCTGACTTACTATTTAATTAACTGACTAACTGGCTGACAGACTGACTGGATGAGTAACAAACTTCCTAACAAAATAACTAATTTCCTAATTACTAATTACCCACCGCATAGAGGAGGAGGAGGAGGAGGAGGAGGAGGAGGAGGAGGAGGAGGATAGAAATGAAAAGAAGGAAAAATAAATATAAAAAGATATTACTCATCATCTTAATGAAAACAGACAGTCGTTCGGAGAAATAGTGGGGGAGGAGGAGGAGGAGGAGGAGGAGGAGGAGGAGGAGGAGGAGGAGGAGGAGGAGGAGGAGGAGGAGGAGGAGGAGGAGGATCCGGGATATAGAAGTGATACCGGATACTTGACAGGACAGAGTGAAGGACCGGTAGGAGGAGGAGGAGGAAAAGAAGAAGAAGAAGAAGAAGAAGAAGAAGAAGAAGAAGAAGAAGAAGAAGAAGAAGAAGAAGAAGAAGAAGAAGAAGAAGAAGAAGAAGAAGAAGAAGAAGAAGAAGAAGAAGAAGAAGAAGAAGAAGAAGAAGAAGAAGAAGAAGAAGAAGAAGAAGAAGAAGAAGAAGAAGAAGAAGAAGAAGAAGAAGAAGAAGAAGAAGAAGAAGAAAAGGATAAATAGGATCAGATCAAGTGAAAGAGGAACAGGTGGGAGACAAAATGCAGGTGCGACACAGACACACACACACACACACACACACACACACACACACACACACACACACACACACTGACACACATCACCTGTCCAGCTTAGAATGACACCTGTCCCCCTCCCCCTGTCACCCCCCACTTGCACCTGACACCTGGCTAACCCCCCACCGCCCCCACCTATACTAAGATGAAGGAATCACAGAAGGACAGACGAGAATACAAAGGAAGAACAAAGGAACGGAATGGAATGTAAAAGGAATACAAAATAACAGCTAAAGGGAACAACAAGGAATACAAATGAAGAGCAAAGGAACACAATGGAAAGCAATAGGAAAAAAAATAAATAAGAACACAAGGGAAAGCAAGAAAGAAGGAGAAACAAAAGAATAAGAATAAGAAGAAGAAGAAGAAGAAGAAGAAGAAGAAGAAGAAGAAGAAGAAGAAGAAAAGAAGTAGACACAGAAGAAAAGATGATGATGATGATGATGTTAAAGAAGAAAAAGAAAATAATAATGAAAAAATAGAAGAGGAAGAAGTTAAAGACAAGAAAAAAAATACTGAACAGTGGAATATGTGAGTGGATAAGAAAGAGAAACAGAAAGAAGAACGAAAAAAAAAGATAAGTGGAATGGAACAAAGAAGAAACGAACAAGAAAGTGGAATTAGTGGAGAAATGGAAGAGAACAGTGAAAAGGAGGAGAGAAGAACTGATGAATGAACAAAGAAAAAAAATCAGACGAAGGGAACAAAAGATGAATGGAAAAGAATAATAAAGTGGGAATTAAATGAGAAAGGTAAATAAATAAAAAGAAGAAACTGCATAAAATATAAAAAGAAAATTGAAGAATCAAGTAAAAACGCAAAAAAAAAAAAAAACGAATAGAGAATTAGAGAAGAAATGGATAGGGAAATTAAAGGAGAAGAAAATGAAGACAGAGAGAGAGAGAAAAAAAAGGATGAAATATGCGAATGAAAAATAAATATAAAAGCAAAACAACACACAAGAAAAAAAAAAGGAAGAGATAAAGAAACAAATACGTAATTAGGAAAAAGAAACAAATAAAAAACAAAATGATAAACAAAACAAATGAAAGGTGACAGAAAACAATAACTAGAACATAAAAAAGAAAATAGATAAAAAAGTAAAATCACACACAATAAAAAAAAAACAAACGAACACAGAATTAGAAAAATGGATAAAACAAACGAAGGAAGGAAAAAAATAATGATGGAATAGAATAAATAATAAAAAAAAGGAAAGGGGTGAAAACGAGAGAAAAGGAGACGAAACGAGAAGAGAGAAGTGAGAATAAACAAGGGAGGAGGTGATTGGAAAAAGAGAAGAGAGGGAGAACGAAGGGGAGGAGAGGAGCGGGAAAGATTAATGCATCTGAGAGAGAGAGAGAGAGAGAGAGAGAGAGAGAGAGAGAGAGAGAGAGAGAGAGAGAGAGAGAGAGAGAGAGAGAGAGAGAGAGAGAGAGAGAGAGAAAGGGGAGAAAAACGAGTTAACGCAAGGATGAAAGGAAATGGTGGAAAGGGTAATGGAGAGAGAGAGAGAGAGAGAGAGAGAGAGAGAGAGAGAGAGAGAGAGAGAGAGAGAGAGAGAGAGAGAGAGAGAGAGAGAGAGAGAGAGAGAGAGAGAGAGAGAGAGAAACTTTGGATTTTATGAAACTTTGAGCAAACTAAACTAAAAAAAAAGATAATTTATGACAGTTTGACGAATGCAATTATCATTTCAGACATAACATAAATAAATAAATAAATAAGTAAATAAATAAATAAATAAACAAATATAATCACACACCATTTACATTAACATTTGCGAAGTCAATAGTTTTTCATACATATAATTTTTTTTAGTGATTTTATATTAGTTGTCTTATTTTCACAAGTTGTAGTGAAAGGTGAGGATATTTTCATGATTCCAGTGACAATTCATCAAGTGTCCAGCACCAAAAGAACTCAACTCATCACCTCAGTGGCCTTTTGAAAAACAACCGTATTAGACACCACGAAGCCAAGAGTCCAAACCCCACACTGTCTCTATGTCTCTTTCTATCATATATATAAAAGAAAAAATAATAATGGAAGAGAAAAGAAAAATAAAGATAAAAAAAAACGTCTCTTGGCCTTACAAACCCTTGACCTTCTGAATCCGGTAGCCACTTCGTAATGTTATTTCTGGTAAATTTCTAAGCATTCGTTGAGTTTTATGACTGATCTCCTGAAATCATTGAGTTGCGTATTGAATTTAGCAAAATACTCGCCTTAAAAGTCTATAAGTTCATGAAATTCTGACATACAACAGACTGAAAGGGTTAAAATTCAAGCACTTATTCCCTTTCCAAGTCCACTATTCCCTATATAAACCAAAAGCTAAGAATCCAGTCACTGATCTCTCCACTTTTCATTCTATCATAAAAAAAAAAAAAAAAAAAATGGACAAAGCTTAATTAATCTCGTTCAATTCTTCTTCAGCAGTTGCTCGTGTGTGTGCGGGAGGGAGAGACTGAGCGGGCACTTTCTTCTGGTTATTAAGATTGAGTGGGTTTACATGACCTACTGCTGTCACTCTTTCTGTCTGTGATTGCAGTTGTGTTTGTGCGAGTATATGTGAGTTACATATTTTGATTTGTTCGTGTCTGTCTGACTGACTGACTGACTGACTGACTGACTGACTGACAGACAAACTTCCTCCCTAACTGACCATCTACCTACTTACCTACGTAACTGACTAATTAAAGAGAGGATACCAGCGTCACACAGGGCTTTTTTCAAGAGAATAGAAGACAAAGTGATCCGACAGGTGATCCCCCCCGACAGGTAATCCCGACAAGTGCCCCGTAGACTCGAGATCGGCGGCCATTTTCACACGAGGCCATTCAAGGAAATTAAACTTGATGAAAAAAAGAAAAAAAAAAAAAAAAAAGGAAAAGGAAAAATACTTCTTCTATATCCTGCAGACCTCCTCGCCCCCCACCCGACCCCTATTCCTTCTACGGTCGAGTGTGCCTCCCCGTGCCCCCCCCCCTCGTTCCCTCGGCAGGACGCGGCAGGTTCATCAGGGAGGCTGTGGCGGGAAAAATACTGCCGGAGGGGAAGACGAAGGGATGTCGAGGGGAAGGGAGAAGCCTTTTTGCGTATTGGTTCTTGTGTCTGAAGGGTGGCGTCTCTCTCTCTCTCTCTCTCTCTCTCTCTCTCTCTCTCTCTCTCTCTCTCTCTCTCTCTCTTGGTACTGCAATGCCTTGTATCTCATTAGTTAATCGTTAATCTCGTTTTCTAAGTGAATAGTTTATTTTTTTCTTTTTTCACTATTTCATGTGATTTTTGTACGTCTGTTTGCCACTCATCCTACCTGTCTGTCTGTCTGTTTGTTTATCTCTCTCTCTCTCTCTCTCTCTCTCTCTCTCTCTCTCTCTCTCTCTCTCTCTCTCTCTCTCTCTCTCTCTCTCTCTCTCTCTCTCCCTGGTCAGTTACTTTCCCTCGCTTCCCTCAGGCTCAGCACCACCCTCCTTTCCCTCGCCTAATGCAACATTACTACTCCGCGTGTGAAAACTAAACACAGAAACAAAAAACTGAGATGAAAAAGCTACATATTACTCTCTTTTCACTGACACCAGCTGGCACCACTACTTCGTTTTCTGTTTTCTCGTCACATTATCTTCAGGGGTCTTTTCTATTTTTCTTTTTCTTCTTATATATATGTATTTTTTTTCTTTCCGCTCTAAAACACATTCAGGGTCTCAGCTGAAGAAGAAAAATGTTTTGCATAATTCACTGCTTCCAGTTCATATTTTCTTGTGTTTTTTCTTGTTTTCTTTATTGTAAACTCGAAATGTGGTTTGGAAGATGGCTGGTTTTGTCTCGAGGGAAAGGGTTAAATTTGCAAGTAAATTGAGGGGAAACAAAAACTAAGATATTTTTTTTTTTATTGAGTTAAGATGGTCGTGAAAAAATGTTATTACGATTATGACAACAACTACGACGACGACTACTACTACTACTACTACTACTACTACTACTACTACTGCTACTACTACTACTACTAGGTACTACTACTACTACTACTGCTAATGATGATAACGATGATAATAATAACAGTGATATTATTCCATGCTATAAATTCATAAAGTCGACAATTTTATTTCATTATTACTACTTTTATTTACAGGTCAGGACGTTGAGGAGCCGTGGAAGCAAACTCAAGGAACAGCAATGCTCTCTCTCTCTCTCTCTCTCTCTCTCTCTCTCTCTCTCTCTCTCTCTCTCTCTCTCTCTCTCTCTCTCTCTCTCTCTCCCTCTCTCTCTCTAAAAGTTCGTTTCAGGAAATATTTGATGAACGCAACATCAAAAAAAATGTCCTGTTAGTTTTTTTTTTCTCTCTTTTTCCTATTTCAGTTTTCAATCCACGAAGAAATTCCCATGGTAGACTCTCCCTCTCCTCTCTCTCTCTCTCTCTCTCTCTCTCTCTCTCTCTCTCTCTCTCTCTCTCTCTCTCTCTCAGACACGTGTGGCATTTAGCGCATCACTGCCTCGTCTCCCACGGAAACCTGGGAGAGGAAGTGACGGAAAAAAAAAAAAAAAAAACACATACACGGTAAAAAAGAATCCCCTTCCCACAACACACACACACACACACACACACACACACACACACACACACACACACACACACACACACGTACACCAAGCGCTCCCCCTCCACCCTTACACGCGGAAACTCTGTCCTTGATGGCTTGGTGAATCACGCGCCACCAAGATAACTTCACGCTCCTGACGACGATCTATGGACCATATTCTGAAACACATGCGCCGCACCTCCACTACATTCGAAAGACTTTAGTTGTACAAGGAATTTTAAGTCTGATTTTGCGGTTCCAGTGATAGATTAACAAGATTTCTACGTTATTAAAAGGAAAAGCAGCCTTGAGAACCCGGCGTATCATCTCTGTGGCCTTGGAAAATAGACGTGTTGAGTGAGAGATTGATGCATTTCAGAGTACTGGCTTAACACTCCCTCCACGTGCCTCCCTCGCCTCGTCACGCCTCCTCGCCACACTGTGCCGGCACGCACCCACCCTGCCGCGACGCTTGGCTGCTGGATGTAGAATAATCGCGGGTGTTTTGAGGTAATTGCAGGTAAGGAGAGCAGTGATAGAGTGCAGCGTAGATAGGAACTTGTGAATTTATTTATTTTTTGAGGTCTTGGGTGGATATAGAAGTTACTGAAGAGAGCAGTGTAGATAAAAACACGTGAATTTATCCTTTTTATTTTATTTTTTTCTGAAGTCTTGGGTGGATATGAAAGTTACTGAAGGAAATATATGAAAATTCTTGATACTGAGAAGTGTAGAGAGAAGCTGGTGAAATTATGACTGTTTCCTTTGGTTTGGTGTTAAATGGGGTGGATTTAGAAGTTATTAAAGGAAGTATCTATGTTTGTAGCTAATAAGTCTTGTGAATGAGAGCACTGTAAATAGAAACCAGTTCATTTTTATATATATATTTTTTTTTTTTTTTAAGTCTTGGGTGTTAAATGAGGCGTATTTAGAATTTATGAAGGGACGTATCAATGTTTTAGCTTTGTTGTTTTGTGAAGTTAATGATTAAACTGACAACTTTATTAACTGCATTGCCTTAAATCTTTCCCATTAAACTCAGGCTCTCTATATTGACTAGCAGTGCCAAGCCTTCTCTAAGTCCATGCACCTTCAGGGAAAGTTTGAAAAATTATATCCTTGCGCCAAGAACGACTAATTACAAAAGAATTACATGAATATTTGACATTTCCTCTAATGTTTTTTCTCAGGGGCTTTTTTTTTTGTTTTATTTTCCTTTTTGAAGAGGTTTATTTTATTTTCCTCTTCGGGGGCTTTTTAATTTACCTTTTCGTATTTTTTATTTTCTTTTTTATACTTTTATTTATATATTTTTTCCCTTTTATGGAAAGCTTTTTTTATTGTTTTTCTGTTTTGGGATCTTTATTTTATTTTATTTTTCTTTTCAATTTTTTTAATTTTTGTTTTCCTAAGACTGGAAATATATATATAAAAAAAGAAGTACCAGATGTATCTATTTTTAAACAGAAAACAGGTAATCGGGTGTAAATCATTGTAACACAGGTGCTAAATGTACAGCAAAACAAAATGCCACATCTCAAAACAGTGAGGCGTGAGTTGCGTTTGAATATAACACACTAATACAACACATACATTTGTAATATTTTCATTCCAGTTGACACTAATTTCTCACATGACACACGGTAAGATTTTCTTCCTAAAAACATCTTTTCTTACTGTTCACTCTTACACAGTGGCAACGTCATGTGCCCCTCCATGTTATAACCCACTGTTTTGCAGGTACCCTTTGAAATAATGATGATGATGATGATGATGATGATGATGATGATGATGATGATGATGATGATGATGATGATAATAATAACACCTTAGGGTACGCCACACACCATGGTTAACTATCATTGCTCTAGATTACGAAAAAAAGAATAATAATAATAATAACAACAGCAACACACCTTGGGGTACACCACACACCATGGCCGACTATCACTGCTGTAGACTACGAAAAAAGAAAAAAAAGTAATAATATATCAGATTTTCAAAACCGTAAGTCCCCCACAACTGTTCTTTTAAACACTGGTGGCAAAACACAACACACTCAGACACACACACACACACACACACACACACACACACACACACACACACACACACACACACAGAATAATGCATCCTTTTGTCTTCAAGCTTAAGTTCCTCCGGGCAATTGTCTCTCCAGTGAAGGTTACCGCAACACTAAGATGATTGTGGAAAAATCTGATGGTTTTGTCATTTTTCCCCTTCATTCCTTCATAACATTGTCTTCCCTCCTTGAATAACGCGCAGGTGAAGGTGAACCCAGACACCGTACTGTGAAATTGAGGTAAATGCGTAGCTGATCTTTTTTTTTTTTTTTATAACAATTCACCGTGTTATTATTGTCATGCGCCTTACGTGTAAAGGAAGGAGAGGGAGGAAGGAGAAGGAAGGAGAGGGAAGGACAGGAAAGGACAGGGAGATCAAGGAATACGAAGGAGATAGAGGAAAGGAGGATACGAAAGAGAAGGTGCGAGGACGTGCGAAAGGAGGAGAGGAAGGACAGGGAAGGACAGGGAAATTAAGAAAAAAGGGAGGAAAGACAGGGGAAAAGGGTGAATGTAAGTCAGAAAACAAAAGAAGGATATAGGGAACATGAAGAAAAGGGAATGAGAAGAAAGGACAGGAAAATGGAGGGGGGGAGAAAAGGAGAATATGAAATGGGAAGGGAAATTAAAGTGTAAATAACAGAAGAGAGAAAACGGGAAATAGGGAAGAGGAAACAACAGGAAAGTAAAAGAAAAAAGAACAGAAAGGAAAGGATGTGAAAGCGGAGGAAGGGAAATAATAGAGAATTAAGCAGCACTGGAAGAGAGGAAGAGGAAGGAGAGCGAAGGACTGGATAATGAAGGAAAATGGAAGGGAGGAGAAGAAAGAGGAGAATGAGAAATGGAAAGGAAAGAAAAAGAGAGAGTATGATATGGAGAGAAAGGAGGAAATAGGGAATAAGGAAGAGGAAGAACAGGAATAAGGAAGAAAGGGGAGGAGAGGGAAGGGGAAAATATGAAATAGGAAGGAGGAAAGAGAGAGAATATAAGAACCCAATAAAAAAGCGAGAGAGAGAGAGAGAGAGAGAGAGAGAGAGAGAGAGAGAGAGAGAGAGAGAGAGAGAGAGAGAGAGAGAGAGAGAGAGAGAGAGAGAGAGAGAGAGAGAGACCCCCACAAATCTTCCATGGTATTCTGAAATTATTATTTTATTGTTTCCCTTCCTGATATTTGGATAAAAAAAAGTTAGTATTTCTTATAATTCAAATTTCGAGAAGACAGAAACTTTCCCTTCTTGTGGGCAAATATTTCCCTTCAAGGCCAACCAACACAAAAAAAGAAAAAAAAGGAAAAAAAGAAAATACTTGTAACGAAATATTTTGAGTCACAAAGGGGAACAAATATATTTTTCTTTTTTTCCTTTCTTGGGGGAACTTTTTATTCTATTTTCCTTCCTGGGGCTTTTTTTTTAATTCTATTCTCATTTTTCTGGGGGACTTTTTATTTTGTTTTTTTGGGTCTTTATTTTCCTTTTTCGTTTTTTCTTTTCTTTTTTTTTGGAAATTTTACTTATTTTTTTCATTCTTTTTATTCTATTTTCCTGTTTTGAGATATTTTTTTATTTTATTTTCCTTTTTCAGTTTTTTTATTGTTTTCTTTTCTGGAGGTCTTTTTTATTCTACTTTCCTTTTTTGAGTCTTTTTTTTTATTTTATTTTCCTTTTTTTGGGGAGGCGCATTTTTTATATCCTTTTTAGGGACGTTTTTATTTATTTATTTTTTATTTATTACTTTTTTTTATATATTTGTCAGATGTGTGCAAGAGAGGATATTATCAGAAGATGTTAAGGAAAAAGGGTGTTTAAAAAATAATATCACGTACAGATCCGTGAGGTGATAACTAATTGGTCAGGTAGCACACCACTTTCCCACCGCCACCACAAACAAACAAACAAACACACAAACAAACAACACCACCACTACTACCAACATCACCACCATCACAAGAACAACAATATCACTAACAATCAAAACAATCATAACAAAAACATCAACATGAAAAAAATATGAAAAAGAACTACACATACTCGTACACTTATACACACACACACACACACACACACACACACACACACACACACAAACACACACACACAGAGCCAAATACAACACCACGAACAACGAAAACTTTCAAATCAGAGTCGAAAGAAGCCAAGTCAAGTCAGGTGCTAAAGCTCTCCCAGTACCTTCCCTCGCCGCGTCAGGCAGAAGGAAGCAGCAGCAGCAGCAGCAGACGTGTTAACCTTGTACTTACTTGCTCAGGACAATCACAACTCGACACTTTGTTTCAGACGCTCGTGCAGTCTTAGTTAGTAAATATTATAATACATATACTGAAAAACCTTGACTTAATATTGAGTCACCTGTATTCTTATAATTCGGCACATTGCTTCAGTCACTTATGCAGTCTTAGTAAATATTGAACTATATACAATGAAGACGTTGACTAAATAATAAGTCGCCTCGTGTAATATTATAATTGAACATATTAATTTGAGTCACCCGGGTAAACATAGTAAGCAAAAGTTAAAGTACATGCAATGAAAGCCTTAACTGAATATTCGATTGCCTTCTTATATTTGAGAATGAAACTTTTTTTTTATTTGCACAAGATTTTGTTAGCGCTTTAACATTCGATCGCCTCTTTATATTTGAATTTTGTCCTTGAGGATGATAGTTTTTCTATTTTTTTATTTGCACAAGACTTTATTAACGCTTCTATATTCGATCACTTCCTGTTCTGTGCGTGCTGTCCTTCGGAATGCAGTTTACATGTACATTTGCAGGAGATCGTTTTATTAATCATTAAAACTCAAAAGACGTCTTGCAAGTTACCTAAATTGTCTATTGTAACTTTGAATCATATGAAACTAGAGCATTTCAGACACAGGATATGACTGAACACAATACATAACTAGTTTACCTTTAAGGGAGCTGATGTAAAATATTATACAAGATCACGTAATATTAGCCCAAATAAGAATATAAAAGAACACAACATACTCGTACGAAAGAAAACAAGGGAAGATGCAAAAAAAAAGCCATGAGGTCAACACGCGTAAAACATACCAAATTATTTCCATCTATCACTGCCATTCATAAATTTACCTAATCTTTTAAATCTCCCTATTGACTCGGCACTAGAAACCTGATTTCTGAGTTTATTCCTTTCATCAACCACTCTATCTGAGAACCAAAACCTGCCCATCTCCTTTTTTAAACTTTATCAAGCTCGAACCCGTTACTGCTTGCCCCGTCCTGATGACTGACCCTGAGGATTACGCCACCCTTGCTGTATCCCCTATGCCACTTTAAAATTCCCTATCAGATCCCCTCTTAAGCTACCGGATTCAGAGACTGCGGGAGATATGAAGCCACAACAATCAAAGGTTTCGATAGAGTAAAGACGAGGTAATAGAAAGATCATTAAACTCAATTATAACTTTTCTTTATTTTTTAGCTAATTTTTTCGTGCACCATGAGAGAGAGAGAGAGAGAGAGAGAGAGAGAGAGAGAGAGAGAGAGAGAGAGAGAGAGAGAGAGAGAGAGAGAGAGTGTAGGGGATTGTCGTGATGAGTCCAAGTGATGCGTACAAGAAGTGGTGATGATGATAGTGAAGAGTGATGATGACAAGGAAATGGTGGAGGATGATTGCGGTGGTAGTGGTGGTGGTGGTGGTGGTGGTGGTGGTGATGTTGAGGCGAAACTGATGGGAAAAAAAGATGCCAATGTTGAGAGTAGCAGTGTTGTTGTTGTTGTTGTTGTTGTTGTTGTTGTTGTTGTTATTTTAGCGATGGTGGTGGTAGTCAACTGGGAGTAGTAGTAGTAGCAGTAGTAGTAGTAGTAGTAGTAGTAGTAGTAGTAATAGTAGTAGTAGTAGTAGTAATAGGAAACAAGGGAAGCTACAAGAAGTCACCAGTCAGTTCCTTTACAAAACACACCACCAACCTGCTACACATCAACCTACGCTCCCTAATCCGCAAAATCACCTAATCTTTCAAAGCTCCTTAGAGGCTCATAGTAATAGCAGTGAAGGAGACGGTAATTGCAATGATGGTGGTGTTGGTGGTGGTGGTGGTGGTGGTGGTCGTAGCGAAGGGCAAGGGGAGCGGAACATAACCACCTCACGTCAGGAAGAATCAACACACGCACAGGTCGTTAGGCACTGTTGGTCGTTATCTGGCTTCCGCTCCCTACACGGAAGCTGGC
>NC_087166.1:23331265-23333765 GCF_035594125.1 Scylla paramamosain | reverse complement strand
GTGTGTGTGTGTGTGTGTGTGTGTGTGTGTGTGTGTGTGTGTGTGTGTGTGTGTGATGGAAATGCAGTGTCATGTAACAAATTTGGGTCGATTTACTTAACAAATTTCCCTCTTCTTTCTTCTTCTTCTTCTTCTCCTTCCTCTTCCTCCTCCACCTCCTTTATCTTCTTCATTAATATCTTCTTAACTTCCTCCTCCTCCTCCTTCCTTATTCTCCATCCTCTCTTCATTCACTCCTTTTTTAGTGCCTCCTCCTCCTCCTCCTTCTCCTTCTTCTCCTCCTCCTCCTCTTCTTTAATCATCTCTATACTGACAAGGAATGTGTGGAAGGCGAAGTGGAAGTGACTGTGCTGGTGGGTGGAATTAGGTGGAAGAAAGTGGATGACAGGCTGTGGAAGGAAGGATGAAAGGAAGTGGATAAGAGGATGTGGATGGAGGGAGTGGATGGAAGAAGAAAATGTGGATCAAAGGATATGAAATGAATAACAAGGAACGAAGGATGTGGAAGAGAACGTTTGGATGGATGTGGATGAGTGGAGGACTAATTGATAATAATACATCCACTCCAACTTCCCTCATCCACACATCCTCATCCACACTAGTCCTCTCAGTCAGTCCATCTCGTTCTCGTTTCACTCTTGATTAGCGAGAAAAATTGGGAGGCTGATTAGAAAAAAAAAAAAAAAGACTGAAGGATGTTGGGTAGGGTGTGGTGACAGGGTGGCGTCACACTAGGGCAAGAAGGGTGAACAGGGTGATAGACAACGAGACAAGGGTGGAAAAGGAGTGGGAAAACATGAACAGGGTGATAAAGAATGAAAGGGAGTAGGTAGGTAGGTAGGATAGGGTGACAGAAAATAGGGAGATTGGAAGGGTGGATAGATGAAGTAGAAAGGGCAAAAATAAGAGAGGAAAACAGGATGAGAGGGTGAGAAAAAAAAGAACAGAAAAGAGAAGCAAATAATAAAGAAAAGGTGATAAACAGGGTGAAGAGATAGGATGAGAATGACTGGCAAGGTAAAAAGAGTAGAACAGGATGACTGGCAGGGTGATATAGGAGGTAGGAAGGACAGGGTGACAGGGTGCAATACAGGACAGTGACATGGTGGCAAGGGAGAGACGAGACAACAGGGTGACTGACAGGGTGAAACAGAAGTAGTACAGGGTGACAGGGTGAAATATAAGGTTGAGTGACAGGGCAGGATGGGCAGGGTGATTGGCAGGGTGACAAGGGAGAGAAGGAATTCTATAAATATGTTAGAGAGAATTAAGGGTTTATTCAATTACAAATGTCCCTTTAACTTTTTTCTCTTCCTTAATTTTCACAGTTCCTTCCTGTCCCTAATTCCTTTTCCTTCCTGCTGTTCTTCCTTTCCTCCTTTTCGCTCCATTTTCTCTTGTTCTTTCTCTGTTTCTTCCTTCATTTCATTGTCTATGTTATCTTTTCTTTATCTTTTTCGATGCTATTTCTTTTCTTTTCTTCTCTTCCTCCTCCTCGCCCTCCTCCTTTTTCTTCTGTTTTATCTTGTTCTCTCCTTCCTTCATTTTATAATATATATCATATTTTCTTCATCTCTTTGATGCTATTTCCTTCTTCTTCTGTTCTTATTCCTCCGACCTCCTCCTCTTCTTCCACCTCTCCTCCACCCTCATTATCTCCTCCACACGCAGTCCTTCCATCCCTCCATCATATCCTCTCCACTCTTCCCTCCACCCTTCCACCTTCATCCTATTTCACAACTGCTTCGTTTAATCCACCTCCACCTCCTCCTCCTCCTCCTCCTCCTCCTCCTTTTTTTCCTTGTTCTTGTTATTCATCATCATCGTCTTTTCCCTCCTCCTCCTCCTCCTCTTCCTCCTCCACCCACTCCACCGGGCATATTTATCACGCAAACATCCACACTTCCCTCTTTCGTCCACCACCACCACCACCACCACCTCCACTTCCACCACTGTCACTATCATTCTTACTACGCATCACATGACAAGCACCACCACCACCAGAGAGAGAGAGAGAGAGAGAGAGAGAGAGAGAGAGAGAGAGAAGAGACTTGCCTCGTTTCACCTGGTTAGCTAATGACAGGTGAGGTTATAGTGTTGTTAGTTAATGTGTTCATTAATTCTCTCGTTCAATCGTTCACTCGTTCACTATTTCACTCGTTTTTTTTCGTTTTCTCCTTCTCTCGTTCACTTGTTCATTCGTTCACCCATTCCCTCGTTTCCTCGTTCCCTCGTTTCTTCGTTCTCTCGTTCAATCATTCTTTCGTTTTCTCCTTCCGTCATTCCCTCGTTCCTTCGTTCGCTCGTTCATTTCTTCATTCATTAAATTGTTCATTCGTTTCCTTATTCCCCCGTTCCCTCGTTTCCTCGTTCTCTCGTTCTCTCATTCTATTCAGTAATAAACACAAACCACAGTTATATCTTCCCCCTTTCCATAAACACCAGTAAAGTTAAATATAAAAAAAGAGGACGGAACAAAGTCAAAACGCCACAGGTTCCA
>NC_087166.1:23323765-23326265 GCF_035594125.1 Scylla paramamosain | reverse complement strand
CGGGCACACCTGTCTCCATTCCCAGCTGTCTGCATTTTCTCTTCCCCTTTAAGTGTCGCGTTAACTGAGTGTCTGCACCTCCAGTAGTGACGGCAGGTGATGCTCATATGAACCTCTGCTGCCTTGCTTAACTTGATTGATGCAGTTATTATTATAGAATGTTTGGTTATTTGTTGAGTCGAAAGTTGAAAGAATATGAAGACCTAGAGGTATTTTATGTATGCAAGATCGTAGGAATATTAACCTTGTTCCTCATACGCGATACTCTCTCTCTCTCTCTCTCTCTCTCTCTCTCTGCATGTTTATTTTTAGGTCATTATTGTCTTCCTTTATAATATCGAGTTTTTTTTTCCCTGTCTCTTTAATTTACCTTTTCTTTCATATCTGTTTTATTCTTTATTTATTATCTATCCCCCTCCTCTAACACCTCCCAGTATTATATTAACTGTTCAGCCGTCACCACACACCACACACTGTCACCACACACCACACACCTGTCTGTTTGTCATCCCTACCCTAACACCTCCCAGTTTTAAATTTGACCGCATTCTGAAACACTGCGCCGCACCTCCGTTACATCGAAAAGGCTGTAATTGTGAAGTGATACAGGTTCTTAAGCACTTGTACGATTCTAGTGACGGATTAACAGGATTTCTATACCATCAATAGGAGATACAGTCTTGAGAACCCAGCTAACCATCTCTTTGGCCTTTGAAAACAGTCGTGGTGAGAGAGCAAAGCGTTTTTGAATACGGGATCTTAACATGCTACTCATCACTGTGTCACCAAATACCACGCACAAGCTACTGATGTGCCAACACACCTCGCCTCATCACCACACACGACACATCGTCACTGTAACACTTCCACCACAGGTCACCGTACCCCCTCACACCGCCACACCTTTCAGCTCGGACACCTGTATATAGTCAACACCTGCAAGTGCCATCATCACCATCACCATCATTATCGTAATGTATAACTCAGGTGGTTTGTGGTGATGTGGTGTTGGTGGTGAAGGATTGGTGGGAGTGATGTGAGTGAGTGAGTGAGTTTCTGACTTCATGCCCCGTAATCTTTATAGGCAAATTTACTCTGGTATGTCTCTCTCTCTCTCTCTCTCTCTCTCTCTCTCTCTCTCTCTCTCTCTCTCTCTCTCTCTCTCTCTCTCTCTCTGATGAGCAAGCTTTGTCATCCACTTATTCAATCCTTTAAATGATTTACCTCGTGTACATTCTGTGAAATTGAAAAATAATGAAACAATATACAAATCCACTCTACTAACTTAACGAGAAATGAAATTACATGTAAAAAATGACACAACACAAAATATAATTCATTCTCTTAATAAACAAAACAAAACAAAAAAAAATGCATATAGATTTGCTCGACGAGGAAAGAACACCGAGTCACGAAAGGATGTTATTATTATTATTTTCATTTTCATTTTTTTTGTGTTTTTTTTATTCCCGCCCGCCTGTCAATAGTTGTGGAATTAATGGGAATGCAATTAATGGGAATGATTTGGTGCTGTTTTCCCTTCGCCAGGTGTCAAAACGTGATGAGCGGAGTGTGCAGGTTAATTAGAGACGTCGCAGTGAGCGTTTTGATACCAGATAGCACCAGAATTTTTAATTCTCGCCGGAAAATAAATACTTTTTGGGGCAAGGTTTTACAAGCTTACAAAGGTGTATTGTTGCACAGTAATGCGTCTGAATTTTAAGTCAATTAATTTCGTGATAACTGACAGCACATGACATTGTTTGAGCCTCTATTCATAATTTCAGATAATATTCTTAAAAGAGCCTATAATTGTATCAAGGCAGGCAATCTGTAATTTTCTACTGACCTCAATGGAAGTATACTAATATATACTTGCATTTTCATGTACTAAACAACAGACAAATCCATTTAATGTAAAGAAAATATAATTTTGTATCAGAGACTTTATTTTTGCGGTACGATCACTATCCTCGGGTACTTGGGCAGCGAGCAAACCAAAACACAGACACTCGACTACCCTGCACAATGGATACATCACCGCCACAATCATGGACTACAGCGGAATTAAGAAAATTCTTGAAAGAACGAGCTATACCCTATTCTGGATATAGTAAAGCAAAGTAAAGGCCTTTGTATCGGCAGAACTGAGAGGCTATTGTTTACACTTTACACTCCCTAACGGCGCGCGGCGCTTTCTTTACCTGAAGAATCATGATCAAGATAAGTACGCCGTACGTCCGCCAGCGGTGCTATTCTTTTTTTATTTCACTGATTACTTTCATATACAGGACGTGTCAGTGATATCTGATATTTTTCAACATTCCCAGATAAAATGCACAAGCCGAAGTCAACATCCTCTTATTTTTACTGTTTATACTTACTTAAAAAAAAAATTCATTACCTATTTTTAGTTTTATCTTATAATTCAATTAACAAAGCCTTATCATACACCAGTAAGTATGAATATTAATATTAAGGGTTATGTTTTTAATCTTAG
>NC_087166.1:23306265-23316265 GCF_035594125.1 Scylla paramamosain | reverse complement strand
ACCAAGGGATAAAAGGTCTGGCCAATAAAGGCGGCCCGTACATGTTAATAGGCCGTGTTTAGCGACCTTCCCTGCCTCTCCCTGCCTCCCTGTCCCTCCTTCCCTCACTCTTAGCCGAGGAAAATTTTTTTTAACACCGTGCTAATTTGCCTTTGAGGTGACACAAGACGATAAACAGGACAGGTTTAGTAAGTTTCGTAGATGGACACACACACACACACACACACACACACACACACACACACACACACACACACACACACACACACACACACACTTGTTTAAGACGTGAAGAAAAACGGTAACATGTCTCCATTCATGTTTGGTTAGCAATTAAACAGCAATTTCCTGAGATGATTCACAGGATGGAGGAGGAGGAGGAGAAGGAGGAGGAGGAGGAGAGTTAGAGGAAGACAAGAAAGGAAGCAGAGGGAGAAGAGTAAAACAAGAGACAGCGAGGAGGATGGACGAGAAAGAGGCAACGGAGAGGAACAGAGGAGGAAGAAAGGAAGAGGGGAGGAAGATAAGAGATTAAGAGGAAGAAGAGGAAGAGGGAAGATGCGACTTATGGAAGCAGAAGGAGGAAGTGTTGAGAAGAGGAAGAATTTAAAGAGGAGGAGGAGGAGGAGGAGGAGGAGGAGGAGGAGGAGGAGGAGGAGGAGGAGGAGGGAAAATGTCAAAGTGGACGGGGGTGAGAGGGAAAGTGAGTGAGGAAGTAAACGATGCGGAGGAAGAGGAAGAATGTACGGAGGAGGAGGAGGAGGAGGAGGAGGAGGAGGAGGAGGAGGAGGAGGAGGAGGAGGAGGAGGAGGAGGAGGAGGGCGTCACCGGAGAAAGCTTGTCTCCTTACAAACACCTCAACACACACGCGCACACGCACACACACGCGCGCACACACACACACACACACACACACACACACACACACACACACACACACACACAAGGATAAACTCGTAAAAAATAAGTTACGATAAAAAAAAACGAGGATGTTACGTAGAGACAAGATAGAAGAGTAGGAAATTTCACCTCTCTCTCTCTCTCTCTCTCTCTCTCTCTCTCTCTCTCTCTCTCTCTCTCTCTCTCTCTCTCTCTCTCTCTCTCTCTTCACCTTTGACCCTCAAGTCCCGCTCCCCAGAACCTCTTAATGAGTCAGATTGCTCGAATAAAACTCAATTACTTACGATGAAGACAAACACAAGCAAAAAATTTACTACCACTATTATTGTCACTATCACCACCACCACTACAACTACTACGACTACCACCACCATACCCTTGCTCTGTCTTGTGCTGGTGGTGGTGGTGGTGGTGTTTGTGGTGGTGGTGATGGTGATGCTGTATCCTTTGTCGCAATGGAGATAATGATGATGATAGACGATGCTTGCGGTGGTGGACGTGGTGGTGATGGTGATGATGGTGATGATAATGATGGTGATGGTGTTGTATCACGTACTGTCGCAGCGATGGTAGCGATAGTGATGACGGTTGTGATGGTGATGATAGTGGTAGTAATGGTGACCGTGATGGTGGTGACTGTAGTGGTGGTGATTGTAGTGGTGATGGTGGTGGTGGTGGTGATGGTGGTAGTGGCGAAGCGGGCATCACCAGACACAGAGAAGCTAAATCCGTGCCCGACCGCGCCCACCACTAACAGTCACACACACACACACACACACACACAGGATGGCGCCTCGTGTAAGCCTCCTGCCACGCCCACACACGCCCCTGCCTCGCCTCACCCTCCGCCTGCCTCACGCCCTCACAAAGAAAGCCAGGCCGCGGTGTGTGAGAGGGACAGAGGCGGTAGTGGTGGTGGTGGTGGTGGTGGTGGTGGTGGTGGTGGTGGTATGGTTGTTGTTGCTGTTAGTTTAGCATTACGTATCTATGTTGTTGTTTTTGTTGTTGTTGTTATAATTGTGTTTATTATTGCCATTATCTACGCATATTGTTGTTGTTGTTGTTGTTGTTGTTGTTGTTGTTGTTGTTGTTGTTGTTGTTGTTTTGTTGTTGTTACCATTGTTGTCATTGCACAGTAGCTCAGTGAAAGGTAATAACTGATGCTTACGTATATTTACACCTCAATTGTCTGTGCTTCCACTGAAGGTCACCAAACAACACTACACCTTTATCAAACACACACACACACACACACACACACACACACACACACACACAGTGGCCTGGAGACATTGAATCACACATTACTCCTTGAGACACGAGAGGCACGGCGGCTTATCCTGAAGGCGAAGCAGCAGCAGCAGGAGCAGCAGCAGGCAACCATTACAGCACTGCAGGGGCGGCGGCACATACCCTCACCCTCAACACTACACAACTGGAGCCTGCACCGTCACATGGCGCACACAAACACACGGACACACGGACACACGGACACACGCACATAAACTGAAACGCACTTTTTCCAGAGGCGTCCAGGCGTCACACACACACGCTTGATACGTAGGACCATATTGTGAATCACTTCTGTCCGCACCTCTACTACTTTCAAAGGGCTCTAGTTGAAGTGACAATTGTTTTTAAGGATTTTTCTACTGTTCTAGTGACGGATTAACAAGATTTCGATATTATTAACAGGAGAAACACTTTTGAAAACCCGACTAATCATCGCTGTGGCCTTTGAAAATAGTCATGGCAGAGCTGAGCGTTTCTGAATACAGGCCAAACACACACACACACACACACACACACACACACACACACATTCCACCGCCACAATCCCGTCACTCCGCCGCGCCAGATGCTAATGACACCCGCTCGCGCACGCTCGACGGGAAGCAGGCAACCCGGCACACCTCATGGCACGTATCAGCACGGCCGCCCCGGGGAGACTGGCTGGACTCGCGCCGCGCAGCTCAGCCCCGCCGCGGATTCACTCCTGGTTCACCGCGGCCATGAGTGTGAGGCGGCAGGCGTCGGGTGGCAGGCGGCGGCCTTAACGTGAGTCACCTGGCCACAGCGGCAACCCTTCCAGAGCCTCCCGCTGGCACGCAACACACGTACCGCTGCTACTCACGCGAAACAGCATCACAGTAGCACCATGGCACCCAGGCCTCACAGCATTACAGCACCGCCACAGCACTAAGGGTTCACACGCATCATAATAAACACTTGTCACTGAATTACCACAGTGCTGTATTAAGTGTTCTGTGGCATCACACGTCTCAGCATCACTAGAACATCATGTATCTCAGCATCACTACAGCATCACAATCTCAGCACCACCACGTCACCGCAACATCACAGCTCCACCACATCGCACGTTCCACATTTAAATACGTACCACAGCACTACCACAGCATCGCCACAACAATGTCACAGACCTACAACACCACAGCTTCGCACGCACCAGGCACAGCAGTGTCATCAAAACACCACATCCCACTAATCCAACACCACGACGCAATCACAGCACCACACGCACCATGCATCACAATTCACCACACGCACCAGGAATCACAGCACCGCAAATCACACCACAGTAAACCACAACGCCGCAGCACTATCACAACACCGCTACAACACCACAACACATCTTTATACGCATCACACAGAACATCACAAGTCATGCTATCACACATACACACACACACACACACAAACAGTCACGTGCGAGCCCCCACAAATTAAACACACCATCGTAAACTTCATCCTGCGAGACAATAAACACCAACACAACACCACCACAACCTGCACCACCGCATGGGAACGAGAGGGGCGCCTTTGACCTGCCTCCCCTTAGTGTGCGTGTGGCCTTCCTCCGTGACCTGTTTCTAGAAAGCGTGGCAAGGTCGTTTCGGGAAGCGAGTTAGCGAGCGCGCGCAGGTCACTGACACAACACAACGCAACCACGAGCGTGAATACAAAGTCCCCGCGTCGGTGAATATACGCGGAACACTGAGGCAGTATTGGATCGTATTTTGAAACACTTCTGCGCCGCCCCTCCACTACTTTTAAAGGGTTTTAGTTGAGGTTATAAATGTTTTTATTTTTATTTATTTATTTATTTATTTATTTTTTTTTTTTTTGCGGTTCTGGTGACATATTAACAAGATTTCTATATTATTAACTGGGGAAACACTCGTAAGAACCCGGCTAGTCATCTCTGTGACCTTTGCGAATTCATTAACAAGATTTATATATGGTGAACAACACAAACACTATTGAGAACCCGGCTAGTCATCTCTGTGGGCTTTGGAAATACTCGTGGTGGGAGAGCGAAGTGTTTCAGAATACGCGCCAATTTTCGAAGCACCAAGACAGCATTCGCGAAGCACCAACCGACCCTCACCAACCACCCACCGAATCGCGAACCGTAAACCACTGAATACCCTGCAGCGCCTGTGTCTTCCTAGTCAGCGCGAGGCACCAGGCACCCAGTCACTAGCGTCGCGCGCCGCTCACTGAGGCGCGGCACTCCAGGGTCAGCGGCGGGCAGCGGGCACCCCACACCGCTGACACCAACCCTCCCTCCCTCCTCTACTCCCTTTCCTTTCCTCCCTTCCCTTCTCTTCATCCTCTGCCTCTCATCCTCTCTCCTCTCATCCTCCGTCTCTTTTTTCGCTCTTACTCTCATCTTTCTCTTCTTTCACATTCTCTTCCCTTCTTCTCCTTTTCCATTTACTTCCCTTCTCTCTCTCTCTCTCTCTCTCTCTCTCTCTCTCTCTCTCTCTCTCTCTCTCTCTCTCTCTCTCTCTCTCTCTCTCATTTCTCTTCTCGTATCCTCTTCCGTTAGGTAGAGTATGTTCATCTCCTCTTCCCTTTACTATTTTTTCTCTTCGTTCTCTTCCTCTCCCTTCTCTTTCTCTGCCTCTTCTTCTTCTTCACTATCTCATCTCTCATATTCTCTTTCGTGTCCCTTCTCTTCCCTTCTCCTTTCCCTTTCCTTCCCTTCATCCCCGCCTCTCTCTCTTCCTTTCCTCCCTCTTCCTCCTCTTCTTATTTTATTCTCACTTATTTCTCTCCTTCCTTTTCCTCCTCTCTGCTTCTGAGTCTCCCCCTTTTCTCTCTCCTCCTCATCTCTTTCTGCTATCATTATTCTCTTTCGTGAAATAGACTAGTTTTCTTCTTCTTTCTCCTCATTTTATTTTATCCCCTTATTCTTTGCCTTTCTTCTTTCCTCCTCCTCTCATCTCTCTTCTCTCGTATTTTCTTTCGTTAGGCATTCTATCTTTCTCTTCATCTTTCTCTCCTTCCCTTCCTTTCTTTTCCTCTGCCTCTCCTTTTCCTCTCTCCTCCCTCTCCCTCATATTCTCTTTACTAAGGTATTTTATCTTTCTCTTCTCTTCTCTTCTCCTCCCCATCCCTTCTCATCCTCTGCCTCTCCCCATCTCCTCGCTTCTCCCTCTCTCTCCTTATTCTATCTCATATTCTCTTGCTTTCCTCTTTTTCGTCTCCCTCTCTTCTTCCCTTTCCTTCCTGCTCATACTCATCCTCCTTCTCTCTTTCTTCCTTTTCCCATTGTTATCCTCCCTACTCTTCATTCTTTCCCTCTCTTCCTCTCCCTCCCCCTCCCAGGCTATGAGTCTGCACAGCACATCTCCCTTAACTTGGTCTCTCACCCCCTCTCCTTCGCACACTCCCAATAGATCTACCCTACACACACCACCTCATCCCTGCCTCTCCCTGTCACTCTTACTCCTGCATCCTGTCTCTCTCCTCTCACTCACACTTGGGTTATGTTCTGAAACACTTCTGCGCCGCACCTCACTACATTCAAAAGGCTCTAGTTGAAGTGACACGGGTTTTTAAGGGTGTTTTTATGGTCCTAGTGACAGGTGAACAAGTTTTCTTCATTACTAATACGAGAAATGGCCTCGAAAACCCAGCTAGTTATTTCTGTAGCCTTTGAAAGAGTCGTGGTGTGTGAGAGAGAGAGAGAGAGAGAGAGAGAGAGAGAGAGAGAGAGAGAGAGAGAGAGAGAGAGAGAGAGAGAGAGAGAACAATGAACAACTGGAGTGATGCAAGAATCTAAATGAGAGAAATACGCACCAATGTGAGAGAGAGAGAGAGAGAGAGAGAGAGAGAGAGAGAGAGAGAGAGAGAGAGAGAGAGAGAGAGAGAGATTGAATAAAAAATTGACATGATTAAACAGCAGGAAACGAACGTAATGTGAGATGAAGCGTACTCTCTCTCTCTCTCTCTCTCTCTCTCTCTCTCTCTCTCTCTCTCTCTCTCTCTCTCTCTCTCTCTCTCTCTCTCTCTCTCTCTCTCTCTCTCTCTCTCAATCAGGCACTCAGTCCGTTTGTCTGTCTGTCCTCGTGTCCTTGTCCACGTTTCTGTCAATCTATCTCTGTATCTGTTCATTTGTAACCCCCCTCCTCTCTCTCTCTCTCTCTCTCTCTCTCTCTCTCTCTCTCTCTCTCTCTCTCTCTCTGACATTGGCCACGCACGCCCATCCCAGTTACCATCTCCCCCTAAATGGCGCCCACAGTAGCACTTATCAGGGCCGCCCATAACACGCCCATTCAGCGGAAGGGTGTGGATGGTGCAGTGTTCTTACCTCACCTGCTGCTGCTCCACATTCCCTCCACCTCATATCCATTCATCTCTCCACTTCCTGTTATTTCATATTCTCTTACACTCCTCTTCTCCGTTATTTTTTTTTAGTCAGTTAGTCTGTTTCTTTTCTTTCTTCTCTTCTTCTCCCTCTATCTCTACTTTCTGTTACTCTACGTTCCTCCTCATCTTCTCCTCCTCCTCCTCCTTGTCTTCCCCTCCACCTTTTAGACATTTTTCTCTATGTTTCCCACTCTTTTCTACTCCACACTCCATTGAACTAAAATACCTTTATTTAACCTAACCTAATCTAACCTTACCTTCCCTAACCTAACCTAACACAACCTAACCTAACCTAACACAACCTAACCTAACCTAACACAACCTAACCTAACCTAACCTAACCTAACCTAAATTTCCCTAACCTAACCTCACCTTCCCTAACCTTACATAAACTTCCCTTACTTAACCTCACCTTCCCTAACCTTACTTAACCTAACCTATCCTAACCTAACCTTACCTAACCTAACCTAACCTAACCTAACCTTACCTAACCTAACCTAACCAAACTTCCCTTACTTAACCTCACCTTCCCTAACCTTACTTAACCTAACCTATCCTAACCTAACCTAACCTTACCTAACCTAACCTAACCTAACCTTACCTAACCTAACTTAACAACGTATCCCCATCTCAGCTGCCCTTCCCTCTAGCAACATTATTACTCCACATCATCGTATTTCACCCTTACATCCACTCCTCCACCTGACCGCTTCTCCACTCGTCCACTTCCCTCTCTTCTTCATTTTCCATCCACTTCTTACCTTTCCTGCCAATCCCTCCTGTTATATTCCTCCCACTAAGTCCTTCATCCACTCTCATCTATCCATCCACTCGTCCACTTACTCTCCCTTCTATCAGTTCATCCACTCCTTACCACTTCATCCACTACCCATAATCCTCTCATTCACTCCTCACCTATTATCTAACCTAACCCTAATCCACACTAACTACCCATCCCATCCCCTTCCTTTACCATCCCTCCCCTCGCTCCCCACCCTTGCCTCATCCCTGTGACGTAACCAAGCGCCCCAAGCAAGGCAGCCAATCAGAGAGCAGCAAGGAGGAACCAGCCAATTAAGAGAGAGGGATACATCGCCACTCTTCCACCCGAGGGAGAGAGAGAGAGAGAGAGAGAGAGAGAGAGAGAGAGAGAGAGAGAGAGAGAGTAAAATGGATACAAGACGGAGGAGGAGGAGGAGGAGACGACATTGATATTTCCCTCCTCCTCCTCCTCCTCCTTCTTCTACTTCCTCCTCCTCCTCCTCCTCCTCCTCCTCCTCCTCCGAGGATCAAAGGAGGAGTAATGATGGAAGAGAAGGCGCTACTAATGAGTTTCTACACACACACACACACACACACACACACACACACACACACACACACACACACACACACACACACACACACACACACACACACACACACACACACACACACACACACACACACACACACACACACACACACACACACAAAACACACACACACACACACACACAAAACACACACACACACACACACACACACACACACACACACACACACACACACACACACACACACACACACACACACACACACACACACACATTCGTACACATGTTTGTATTAGCCATCTGCTGGACACCCTTATTGAGAGAGAGAGAGAGAGAGAGAGAGAGAGAGAGAGAGAGAGAGAGAGAGAGAGAGAGAGAGAGAGAGAGAGAGAGAGAGAGAGAGAGAGAGAGAGAGAGACCCACCAACACACATTGCATCACATCATGACACAAAACCATATCACTGCACGCCACGAAAATTCACGGCGTCATACATACATACACACACACACACACACACACACACACACACACACACACACAAAAAAAAAAAAAAAAAAAAAAAAACACTACTCCAGACTTTCCCGGCGCAACGACCAGCACGGCGCGGCCAAAAACACGTGCACTTAGCCTATAAAGGTGCCAATTTAAGCTCGTGAAGGAGTGAACGAGCACGCAGCCTGTGGGAACGAGGGAGGAGAGTGAGGCAGTGAGGAGAGGAGTGAGAGAGTGAGTGCTTTGCTTTTCCTTGTCTTCTTCTGTCTCACTCTGCCAATAATGTCGATTTGTCATGATCTAGTCCTATTTCACCTTTTCCTGCCTTGTCCTGCCTAGTTTTGTCTTATCCTTGTCTTGTCCTCTTGTTTTGCTTTCTTCTATCGTTGTTCTCCTTCGTATTGTCCTTCCTTGTCTTTCTTTCTTCTACCTTGTTTTGTCTTTCCTATTCTGCCTTGTCTTGTCATGTTCTGCTTCGTCTTTTCCTGTTTTGCGTTTTTCCTGCCCTGCCTTTTCTTGTTCTCGCCTTGTCATGTCCTCTCCTGCCTTGTCCTGCCTCGCCTTGCCTCACCCCTCACTATCTTTGCTTATTTGTGCTTCTCTCTTGCTTCTTGCTTGCTTCTTTCCTCATCTTTCTACTTTTTCTGGTTATTTTGTCTGTCTGTCTTAATGTTTAGTTGCGTTTCTCTCTGTCTTCTTGTTTGTTTATTTGATGATGTTTTTACTTTTTGTCTATTTTGTTCGCTTGTCTGTCTGATTGTCTTTTTGGTTTCTCGGTTACCTTTTGTTACTTTCTTTTTTCTTTTTTTTTTTTTTTTCGGTTTGTTAAAATTGTATATCTGTTTTTCTATATGTATTTTATTCCTCGTTTACTGTTCATATTTTTCTTTTATATATATTTTTTTCAGTGTTTGGTTTCTGTTTGTCTGCTTGTGCTTGTCTTTTGTTTCTCTTTTTTGTCTATTTTTATTTTATTTTCATATTTACTTTTATTGTTTGCTTTCTCTTTATCCGTCAATCTGTCACTCGGTCTGTCTGTTTATACCTTTTTTGTATTTCCTTCTCTTCATTCGAGTGTCAGCCTACTGTGTTTACCTTCACGCAATTTTTTGTACACCTGCCTTCCACCTGTCAATTCCACACCACCCAAACAAACCTCATTCACTACACGCAATCCAACTTGAGTATCTGTCTGCCACTGTATCACCTCTGCTATCTTGTTTGTCTGCTTATCTGTCAAACTCCTGCCTGTCTATCCACCCCATTCAAACTCCACATCTGTCTTCCACCTGTCAATTCCACACCACCCAAACAAACCTCATTCACTACACACAATCCAACTTGAGTATCTGTCTGCCACTGTATCACCTCTGCTATCTTGTTTGTCTGCTTATCTGTCAAACTCCTGCCTGTCTATTCACCCCATTCAAACTCCACACAATCCAACATAACTACTGGTCTACTCTCTATCATCTTTGCTATGCCCTCAGCAATCAAGATAGGACAAGAAATAATGGCTTCAAGTTTGACAGATTTAAGAGAGATAGGAAGCAACTGGTTCTCAAATAGTGATAGATGAATGAAACGACTCAGCATTTAGGTTAGTGGTG
>NC_087166.1:23278765-23298765 GCF_035594125.1 Scylla paramamosain | reverse complement strand
CTCACCTGACCTAACCTAACCTAACCTAACCTCACCTGACCTAACCTAACCTAACCTAACCTAACCTAACCAACCTAACCTCACCTGACCTAACCTAACCTAACCTCACCTGACCTAACCTAACCTAACCTAACCTAACCTAACTAGACCCAACCCAACCTAACCTAACCTAACCTAACCCAACCTAACCTAACCTAACCTAACCTAACCTAACCCAACCTAACCTAACCTAACCTAACCTAACCTAACCCAACCCAACCTAACCTAACCTCACCTGACCTCACTGCAACTCACCTAAGACAACCCTTACCAGACAACACGTAAAGAAAGTGAATAAATAAATAGAAAATAAAGAAAAATTAAGGGAGCCGGGAGGAGGAGGAGGAGGAGGAGGAGGAGGAGGAGGAGGAGGAAGAAAACCCACTGTCAGCTTTTCCATGAGACAAAACGAAACCGCGAAACCAGAGAGAGAGAGAGAGAGAGAGAGAGAGAGAGAGAGAGAGAGAGAGAGAGAGAGAGAGAGAGAGAGAGAGAGAGAACGCATCACACATCCCACATAACTCTCCCAGGATTCCACAGACACGTAACTCCCTTCGCTTTTACGCATAACTTCACACACACACACACACACACACACACACACACACACACACACACACAAGCACACACACCCGCAGGCGCCGCTCACCGCACTGCCGGGACCCTGGGAAGCCTTGCGGGGGCGTGGGAAGGAGGCTGCACCGTCAGGAAGGACTCAGGCAAAACTTAATACGGTGACAGGAAAAAAAACAGAGGGAAAAAAGAGGAAAAAATAGTAATTGCGCTAAGCTTATTTGCCTTGAGTCTTGTCCTTCGTTTGAGACTGAAGGAGGGAGGGAGGGAAGGAAGGATGGAGGGAAGGAGAGATAGAAGTAAGGAGAAACCAGGGAAGGGAAGAGAGCGTGGAGGAGGAGGATGGAGGCGAGAACATAAGGGGTTAAGAGATGAGGTTAAGGACAGAGAGGGACAGAGAGAGAGAGAGAGAGAGAGAGAGAGAGAGAGAGAGAGAGAGAGAGAGAGAGAGAGAGAGAGAGAGAGAGAGAGAGAGAGAGAGAGAGAGAGAGAGAGAGAGAGAGAGAGAGAGAGAGAATAGAAAAAAAAATAAAACTACATGCAAATAAAAATACAAAGAACAAACACGGAACAAATAAAAACACAGAAAAAAATAAAGCTTGATAACGAAACACAAGAAAAAAAGAAAAAAAAACAGGTAACCGAATAGAGAAATAAAGAAAAAGTATGATAACTAAGGCGAAGAGAAGAGAAGTAGCAGATCATTATGTAAGTAGAATGAGACTAAACAGAGGAGAGAGAGAGAGAGAGAGAGAGAGAGAGAGAGAGAGAGAGAGAGAGAGAGAGAGAGAGAGAGAGAGAGAGAGAGAGAGAGAGAGAGAGAGAGTGATGGAGACAGGATGGGAGCAGGTCAAGGATGCAGACACATAAATGAACCAGTTTTAAGAAGGTTAGTGATAAAAGGGCAATGTTACAAGCAAGACTGAGGTGGTGCGGCCGTGTCAGGAGATACGAAGAGTGTGTGGTGGAGGAAGAAGGGGGGCCTATGGATCTACCCGGCAGGAGAAGGAGAGGAAGACCAGAGAGAAGAAGGTTTATGAATGCTAGATATCCTTGTAATCGGAGTGACAGATCCTTATTCAGAAACCCTGCGCTCCCTCACTACCTGAATTTTCTAAGGCCACAGAGATATTAGCCGGGTTCTCAAGAGTGTTTCTCCTGCTAATAATATAAAAAAATCTTGTTAGTCTGTTACTAGAACCATGAAAACACCCTTAAAAACACGTGACACTTCTGAATGCAGTGGGGGTGCGAGATAAGTGTTTCAGAACATGCTCGTGAGGGAGGCGCAGACGATGGAGCTTATTGGGGAAGGTTGATCCGCTGTGGCGACACCTGACGGGAGCACCACAGTAAGAGAGACGACTGTAACCTGTGGGCTTCTACTCTTAAACCATTCATGCTTTTTTTTTTCAGTTTTCAAAAGCCACAGAGATGATGAGTCAAGTTTTCACTGGTGTCTTTTCCACTGGTGATGCAAAATCCTTGATGAGCCACCATTAAATACGCCTTTCTGTACCAGAGACCATTCAAGGCTTCATGAAATATTTAATTATTCGTTGAAAAGAATAAAATGAAATCTAATTGTAATTGATGAGTACGTACAGTTAATATTTTTAATGCATTCATTACAAGTATTACTCTCAACTTAACGCAGGTTTTAATGATACTCGGAATAAAATTAAGCGGATGAAAAGGGTTAAATCACGAAAACATCCCTGAAAACCCTAATAATACAAGATGAATTCTGTTAAACTATCACTGAAATCACAAAAATATCCTTCCAAACCACAGTAACCACTAGAACCTGCTGAACTATCGTTAGAATCCTTGAAAACCACAGTTACATGAGACACTCTCTTTAATCATCACTGAAATCATGAAAGTACCCTTCAAAAAACACAAGAACATCGAACTTGTTGAACCATCACTACAGTCCTTGGTAAACTATCACAAGAATCATGAAAACACTTCGAAAGCCTCATTTATCGCCACAATACGACGCAGAAACAGTTACAAACACGGATCTTAAAGTCAATTTGTATCTGAAGGCGGGAGGAGGACAAGCACTGCGGACACAAGAGAGAGAGAGAGAGAGAGAGAGAGAGAGAGAGAGAGAGAGAGAGAGAGAGAGAGAGAGAGAGAGAGAGAGAGAGAGAGAGAGGTGTGGGTCTGTGTGAGGTGAAGGAGACACGAGGCGCGTGGCGATGGAAGAATGATTACTCTATTAGCCAGTCAGTCACACGCACACGCAGGCTACAGGCGTCACGAGGGGAGAGACAACTTGACATATGGTCTGAGGCGCTGCAAGGAGTGAACTTCCAAATCATGTGTTCATTAAACCTTCTATGTTCTATCCACTACAAGATGTTAAGCACAAGAGGAATATATTGATTTAAACTATATTACTTCTTGTGGTCTCTCTCTACAAATTTTTAAGCATAGGATGTATATTTCATTATGACATTAACTAGCGACCTTCCTATGGCCCTTCCTCTGCAAAAAGTTAAGCACAGGATGAATATATTTTATTAAAACTATATCACCTAATGACCTTATTGCGGCCTTTCTTATTTTCTTGTGTTCTAACAGTCCATCACCTACAGATATCCTCGTATCATTCACATTGGCAGCACGTACACCCCAACCTTCCCTCGAGTTGCAGGAAACGTTTTGTGTCTCGTCCACTGTATTGGAGTCAAGGGCACAAGAACATAAGAACATAAGAAATAAGGGCATGATTCACTCGATCTCACAACAACATATCGCATTTTCTTTCTCTTTGATCTCCTCAAGATTACGTTCTGGGTCCATGAATTAGTGTTATCCTTCACCTTCGTCTTTAATCACTGCGGTATGCAACAACTCACGGCACTAAAAGCAATGTATGGATATTTTTCCATTTACAGGAAAAATGATAAAAAGGAGAGATTTTTCAATTTCTAGCCAGTACAGTGTTTGGAGGCAGCTGTACAAGAAAACCAGTCTCAAAGGGACCTGTAATAAAGGAAAAGATGTGCCAGATACCAGTGGAACGGTTTAAACGATTATAAAGACTGAGAAACCTGTAGAATTGTGTGTCTCAAGCCTCCATTGTCCTCCCAGCACGAGGCACGCAGGAGGAGGGCAACCCAACGTCATCCAGCCAACTCTCCCTCTCTCTTTCTCGCCCTCCCGCCCTCTCTCCCTCCCTCTCTCAAGACCCGAAGGAAATCACCAGTTTTCTTAATGGTATCGAATTCCCTGTGTTCCCTCCACCTACTGTCCCTCCTCCCACCACCTACCCTCTCTACACACACACACACACACACACACACATACACACACACACACACACACACCCGCATCCAGCAGCTTCCTCTACAATCACATTCACCACTACGCCTCTTCCCTCCTGAGACGCTGCTGCTCCTCCTCCTCCTCCTCCTCCTCCTGATTTAAGTAGGAAGCTGATATCCTACCGAAGGTCACCCCAGTTCCCTCACTCCGGCCCAGTATAGGACGCTCAGGACACTATCAAGGTCGAGAGTCCTAGACAGGCCACTAGGAACACGGCACTACAGGGCTAAACGGGATTCGAACTGGGATATCCAAGACCTTTAATACCCATAGTCTCCTTCGAATCACTAAATGGGAGCCTTTGAGAGTCTCATGGGGGTCTTAGGGGGGTCTACAAGTTACTTCCTCCCGCAGCGTCTTGGTCACCGTGAGATCCCTTCGGAGTCTTTGTGTCTTTATGGGAGGGCAGCGCCGCGCCTCTCCCACACAAGGCTCAGTGGGGGATTAATTGAATCACCAATGATCTTCCTGCGTCAAGTGGCATCCGGGGCGATGGTTCTTCGGGATGAGGGCGAGGCGCGGCTGCTTGGTTCGTTTGGTTGGGTTTCCTTGGGCTCCTTTGTTTAAGGGGGTGTATTTTTTGTTTTTGTTTTGCCTTGTATACATAGAGTGTGTTATTGGTGGTGTTGTTGGTGGTGGTGGTGTCATGGGTGGTTGTAGTTGTTATTGTGTCGTGCGGTTCTGATGCTAAGTTGATTTAAGATGATTTACTGTTTTATATTTGTTTGATATTTCTCTCTCTCTCTCTCTCTCTCTCTCTCTCTCTCTCTCTCTCTCTCTCTCTCTCTCTCTCTCTATCACGCAAATTATATGAATAGCAGTAAAAAAATAAGTGAAAATAAATTAATAATCGATGCATAAATAAACAAATATAACTTTAGGATAACGAAAGAGTAACTGCTGTGTTGAATTTCCCGACACTCCAGTGCTCCGAGAGGCGGGTAGAGCGCGCTTCTTCCTGAACAGGCTGAGGAAGACGCGGACGAGGACTCAGCTGCCAGGCTTGATGGTGTCTTAGGGCGAGTCGCCGCCGTTGTGTTGGGGCGCTGTGGTGGTGCTGGTGCGGCGGTGTGTCCTTCTTGCTCCTCATGGCTTCACAGGATCACCCCCAGCGCAGTCTTGCCACACACTCACCAACACTCAGGAAAATCGGATGCCCCAGTATTTAGCATGACTTGCAGCCACGACTGACATGCGCCTCGCCAACTCCCAACACTCAAGACTCGCAGCCAACACCCGCTGCCCCAAAAGTGTCCGCCAAACCAACACTTTATCGTGCTGTTCTGATTAGTGGCACGAAAAGTCTCTCTCTCTCTCTCTCTCTCTCTCTCTCTCTCTCTCTCTCTCTCTCTCTCTCTCTCTCTCTCTCTCGGTAAAGGCAGGGATGTTTATCAGAAGACTACCTACTCACACACTCACCTAGCCTTAATCAAAAGACTAGCACCCCTTACTACAACTGGGAACGTGAGGGCGGAGGAGGAAGGAACTGGGCACCTTACCCCATACACAGAGACCCGGGGAGGGAGACACAACCTGACCTACACCAACGCTGATAATTAATTAGAGTAAGACCCATACGACAGATGAACCAGCGTGGGTCGTATTGAGACGTCAGCTACCCCACCGTCTCACACATCACACACTCTCTTGTCTGTCAGCCATCCTCCTACCCTGATGTGTGGCAATAATGAAGAGAAAGAGAGGAAGAATAATAAAAAAAATGTGTGAAAATAAAGGGTAACAAGAGCATCTGAAGGAGTTGGGCTGATGACGCACTGGCCGCTCGCTGGTTGGTCCACCCGTCTGTCGTAGTCCTGCTCCTCCCATGTCACGTTAGATATTCCCCGAAGTGTTCATCAGCGACTGTTCCTCAAAGTGCTTTTGGCTTTGTTAATCTAATGCGGGGCGTGAGTCTGTTATTTATTTATTTTTTTTTCTGTAAAGTGTTGTGTAATTTTTCTTTCCACTTTGCTGTATGTGTGTGTGTGTGTGTGGGGGGGAGGGGGAGGGGGTGCCTTAACAACATAAGCAAAATTAAATTACTTGAAAACGTGTGATTAAAAAACAAGTATTCGAAGTTAAATCTCCGGAATAACTTGAGAAACAAAGATTAGTAAGATGAATGTGTTTTTTTTTCCAGAGAGAGAGAGAGAGAGAGAGAGAGAGAGAGAGAGAGAGAGAGAGAGAGAGAGAGAGAAGAGAGAGAAAGAGAGTGTCAGTGTGTGTGTGTGTGTGTGTGTGTGTGTGTGTGTGTGTGTGTGTGTGTGTGTGTGTGTGTGTGTGTGTGTGTGTGTGTGTGTGTGTGTGTGTGTGTGTGTGTGTGTGTGTGTGTGTGTGTGTGTGTGTGTGTGTGTGTGTGTGTGTGTGTGTGTGTGTGTGTGTGTGTTCCCATTAATACCTTAATTACTGCAAAGCCAAGCAGATTCCGTGAGGTTAGTCTAATAAAGCAGGCAGGCACGTGGGGTTAAACATTTCCCCTCACCTCTCTCAGCCACAATGCCACTCACTATCCTCCCTCAGTTAACAGTTACTTCCCCGCCAGTCGTCAATGTGTAAAATAACTTGCTTTGCTTTGTTCTCTCACTTGCGTATCGCTTTCATAAAAATGGAAAAAAAAATGGAAGGAAATAAACAAACAAATTAATGAATAAGTAAAGAAAGAATTAGAATGAAACTGCCTGTGCATATTTTTTTCCACTTTTTTTTTGGGAATCGACAAGAAAAAAAACACTTTAATTTTCTTACTTTTTTCATATCAATGCAGAAAAGTTTAGAATAATTTTCCCTGTAAAGCAGAAAATGTAAGGGAAATTTTTCACAGTAAATGAGAAAAGTTAGTAAGACACATTGTTTACAGTAAATCAAGCAAGTTAAAGCAAATCTTCATAGTAAGGTAGGAAAGTTCAAACGAATTTTCATGGTAAAGGAAAAAAAAAATAAGGCGAACTTTGCTTGTAATAATAATAATCAATGAAAAAAATAAAAAAAAAATAAAAAAATAAAAATAAATAAAAATAAATAAACAAAAGAAATAAAAGAAAAAATAAAGTTAAGACAATTTCTAGATCATTCATAACCGAACGAGACAAACACAACGAGACGAACAGATGAGTCACGTAATAAGAAAAAAATAAATAAATAAAAAAAATAAATAAATAAAATAAAACAAAAAAATATATAAATCTCCCAAAATGGCAAGTCAGTTTATCTATGAGTGTGATACAACGTTCTCTGAGTCAGCGACGCTCAGAACCAAGCACAGACAGACAGACAGACAGACAGACAGACAGACAGACAGACAGAGAGACGGAGAAATTACACTGAGAAACATTTTTAAAGCAAATATAAAGAAAAGCCACAGAAATACGAGAGATAGATAGAGAGAGAGAGAGAGAGAGAGAGAGAGAGAGAGAGAGAGAGAGAGAGAGAGAGAGAGAGAGAGAGAGAGAGAGAGAGAGAGAGAGAGAGAGAGAGAGAGATACACTGAGACAGACAAAACAAAAACATACAAAGAAGAAAACAAACAAGGCAGATAAGGAACGAGAGAGAGAGAGAGAGAGAGAGAGAGAGAGAGAGAGAGAGAGAGAGAGAGAGAGAGAGAGAGAGAGAGAGAGAGAGAGAGAGAGAGAGAGAGAGAGAGAATGTCACAGCAAATAACTAACACAAACTAGTCAAACACACACACACGTACACACACACACACACACACACACACACATAAACACACAACGCAGGTCTCTATTACATTTACTAATTTCGCCGCTGTAAACATCATGTAAAAGTCTAATATATCACTACTTCGCCTAATAAACCAATGGAAATAACATTACCGCGCCGTGAGTGCACACAATTCAATTAATTTCCACGCGAGCCAGCCAACCAGCCAGCCAGACCCGACCCCAAACCAGCCAGCCAGCCAGCCAGTCAGACAGTCAGACAGATAGACGGTCAGACAGTTTGAGGAAAATATTTTAGACATTTTAGGTTGGTATTGGAGTTGTTATTGTTGTTGTGTTGTTGTAATTGTGGTGGTAGCGGTGGTGGTGGTGGTAATTAATAGTTGTAGAAGTAGTAGAAGATGAGGAAGAACAACAACAAGAACAAGAATAATAAGTACTACTACTACTACTACTACTACTACTACTACTACTACTACTACTACTACATAGCCCACACCCAAACAAGCCAGACAACCAGACAAGCAGACAGTCAGACAGCCAGACAGTCACGGAAAATATTTTTGACAGTTCCGGCTTTCCGTCACTGAGCGTCCCATGAAATCTAACTCGCGGATCAGAAGATATGATAGAATGCAAGGTAATTTGCTTGTTTGGGAGAGAGAGAGAGAGAGAGAGAGAGAGAGAGAGAGAGAGAGAGAGAGAGAGAGAGAGAGAGAGAGAGAGAGAGAGAGAGAGAGAGAGAGATGGGAAACGTATTGCTTTCATGTACAGGTCATTGACTTAAACTCACACAAATAATCGTGCTAACTTGCTCCCCCTCGCTCTCGCACGCTCTCGCACGCTCTCGCACGCTCTCGCACGCTCTCGCTCGCCGACTCTCGGGATTAGCGAGGCGACAGTATAATTAAAAGGGAAAATAATCGTTGCCTCCAGCCGCGGAAATAAACACAGACGAGGCTTTACTTCCCGCCTCCCCCTGACCCTACCGCTCCGCCAGGCTAGGATTTACGAGTGGCGTGTTCCGCGGCCGTTGTTGGTGTTGCTGATGTTGTTGTTGTGTTAGTGGTGGTGGTGATGGTGGTAGTAGAGGCAGCAACAGTAGTAGTAGTAGTAGTAGTAGTAGTAGTAGTAATGATTATCTTCACATTACCAAACCTCTTCTCTTTCTTATCCTTAACGTCTTCCTCTTCCTCCTCCTCCTCCTCTTCCTCCTCTTCTTCCTTTTACTCATACCACCACCATCATCATCACCATCACCACCACCACCACCACTACTAATCCCCTCACACAAACATACAAACACACACACAAACACCAACACAATCTCACTATAACCTCCTCACACTCCAAACCTACCCATCCACGCACCTACTCCTACACACACCTGTCCCTCCACACACCTGCCCCTCCACACACCTGCCGCCCTCAGCCCAGGTGCGACTTAAGCTGCAGGTAAAGGACGGCAAGAAATATTCACAATTACGTTGAAAAAATAGCATTAAAATATATAAGCAAAATTAAATACTTGAATATGTATGATTAAAAAAATATATTCCAAGTTAAATCTCCGGAATAACTTGAGAGAGAAAGATTAGCAAGAGGAATGTGTGTTTTGAGAGAGAGAGAGAGAGAGAGAGAGAGAGAGAGAGAGAGAGAGAGAGAGAGAGAGAGAGAGAGAGAGAGAGAGAGAGAGAGAGAGAGAGAGAGAGAGAGAGAGAGAGAGAGAGAGAGAAAAACGAAGAATAACAAAAAAAGAAAGCTAGAATTGATAAAACACACACAAAACAAAACATCCAGAGAGAGAGAGAGAGAGAGAGAGAGAGAGAGAGAGAGAGAGAGAGAGAGAGAGAGAGAGAGAGAGAGAGAGAGAGAGAGAGAAAAATTAAAGGCAAAAAAGAGGAAGGAAAATGAAATGAAGAAGAGGAAAAGTTAATAAAAGAGGAAATGAGAAGAGATAAGCAACACACACACACTCTCTCTCTCTCTCTCTCTCTCTCTCTCTCTCTCTCTCTCTCTCTCTCTCTCTCTCTCTCTCTCTCTCTCTCTCCCCCGCACAATATTATATAAGATTGGTCCCCACATTACTATGAAGAGATACAGCCACTCTGGGTATGAGGGAGTAGACTGGGGGACTGGGGTGCTGGGGGGTCTGGTGGACTGAGGGACTAAGGGTTGAGGGACTTAGGGCCTGGTGGACTGGGGGACTTGGGGGCTGGACACACTCACGCCGCGACAGTCACTCCCACTTAGAGAGAATATGAAGCTTTAGTAATTGTTTTCGTGTTTGTAGTTTTTATTCTTCATTTAATTTCTTTCCTCTCCTTTTCTTCATTTTTTTCTATTTTTTTTCTTCATTTTGTCCCTTCTACTTTTCTTCTTTCCGCCTTTGTTTTTTTTTGTTTTCGTTTTGTTTTCTGCTTTATTTCTTGTTTCTACATTTTTTCCTTCCTTCCTTCCTTCCTTCCTAAATTATTTTTTTCTTCCACCTTTATTTATCTATTTATATTTCGTTTCTTCTTTGTATCATTATTCCTTTCTCCTTCATTTCTTCTTCCTACCTTTCTCTCTTCCTCCTTCCTTTATTCTTTTCTTTATTTCTTCTTTCCTTCCTCATTTCTTTCCTCTATCTTTCTTTCTTCTTCCTTAATTTCTTGATTTTTTTCTTTCTACCTTCATTTCTTCCTCATTCCTTGTAATTCGATATAATCCTGGTACTTGCTCTCCTAAGTATGTAATCTTATATAATCTTGGTATACGTTCCTTCTATGTAATTCACAGTAATCTTGCCACCTGTCCTAGTGTAATCCTGGCTTGTAGCATTCTTCGTATGTAATTAAGTGTAATGCTGATATCTATTCTATACATATATATATATATATATATATATATATATATATATATATATATATATATATATATATATATATATATATATATATATATATATATATATATATATATATATATATATATATATATATATATATAGTGTATGTAATTCTAGTATATGTTTTTCCTAAGTAACTGAATGTAATCCTGGTTTCTGTTCTACTAATGTATGTAATTTTGATACGTATTTTCCCTAAGTAATCGTATTTTATCCTAGTTTCTATTCCTCCTATGTAATTCTATGTAAAAATATAATTAACACTAAGAAACACTATGGTAAATTATATTAACTTATTCTAACTTAATTCACGTTCAAATAATATACAGAGTTTCTCGTGAACTTAAGCACATTTCTTCCAAAGGACACGTGGCTTCAGCTCATCATTACAGCCACGGTAGTCCTTTGCTAACCTTCCTGACACTCTAATAAGCTGTTTGGAGAGGAGAGAGAGAGAGAGAGAGAGAGAGAGAGAGAGAGAGAGAGAGAGAGAGAGAGAGAGAGAGAGAGAGAGAGAGAGAGAGAGAGAGAGAGAGCAGAAAGTTAATATTTTGTCCTCTTAAATTGCAGGGATATTTACGGAAGCTTAGCACGTGATTAGTGTAAAAAAAAATAAATAAATTAAATAAAAAAAAATAATATATAAGCATTGAAGTAGAAAATTTGTGTAGCAGTGAAGGATTTGAAAGTTCGTGTTTGTAAAGTAGCGAAAAGTATTAAGTGAGATTTTTAAGTGCAGTATTGTTTCTCTCTCTCTCTCTCTCTCTCTCTCTCTCTCTCTCTCTCTCTCTCTCTCTCTCTCTCTCTCTCTTCCTTTTCACCACCAAGGACAGTCTCACGGAATTAATCTCTTCCTTTTTTTTTTCTTCTTTTTTTCCCTCTTCCTCTTCCTTCTTCTCAGTATCATTGTTATTATGGCATTTTTTCCTCCTATTTTATATTATTACTACTATTATCATCTGTAATTTCCCATGTGTGTGCTTCTGTCTGTCTGTCTATATGTCTGTCTCACTCTCTCTATCTTTCTATTTGTATGTCTGTCTGTCTATTTGTCTGCGTATCTTTCTCCTTGTCTATCACTGTATATTTAATTGTCCGCCTCTCTCTCTCTCTCTCTCTCTCTCTCTCTCTCTCTCTCTCTCTCTCTCTCTCTCTCATACGTATTATATTACCCCTATTAAAGAAAAAAACATCAGGAACAGACCCATTATTCAGTGTGGTTCAAATCAGAGGCACTCAACCTGTTCGCCTTACACAGACACGCTGCACTTGGCGGAGGAATAAACTGAGGCGGAAGATACATGAAATAATAACTTAGAAGCCAGGAGTGCGCGTGTAGGTGACTTATGCAGGTGTGCTGACTGGTAGATGGGTGGGTGGGTGGGTGGGTGGGTGGGTGGGTGGATGGATATGTTGGGTTGATTAATAGGTAAATAGTTAGTTACATAGATGGATGGATGGATAGATATATATATATATATATATATATATATATATATATATATATATATATATATATATATATATATATATATATATATATATATATATAGATAGATAGATAGATAGATATAGATATAGATATATAGATAGACAGACATATATATATATAGATAAATAAATAGATGGACGCACAGACAGATAGATAGATAGACAGATAGACAGATACAGACACACAGACAGACAGACAGACACACAGGTAGATAAACAGATACAAAGATATTTATAACAATAAAAACAATAAAAATAAACTTATGTAATAAAAAACACAGTAAAATGTAAAATAAATAAATGGATATACAGAAAACGCTACATAAACACACACACACACACACACACACACACACACACACACACACACACACACACACACACACACACCTGGGCACACCTGACATTCCCATACCGGCCTCACAAGCACTCATTAACCGCCCACAGACACACACACACACACACACACACACACACACACACACACACACACACACACACACACACACACACACACACACACACGCCCTCATGCACCTCACTCATACCCACGCTCCCTCTTCCTCCTCCTCCTCCTCCTCCTCCTCCTCTTCCTTCTCCTCCTCCTCCTCCTTCTCCTTCTATCATTCCTCAAAGAATAGTTTGCCTTTTCTTTGTGTTCCTTCGTGTTTGTTTTTCATTTCCATTCTTTCCGTTTTCTATATTCCTTTTTTTTTTCTTTTATATATTTTTTTCTTTATTTTCTTTCCATTACTAATTTTCCTTTTATTTCTCCAGATTTTTTTTTCATTTCCCTCCTTTTCCAATTCATGTTATTCAGATTTTCTCTTCCTCCTCTGTTTTATGTTCTATACCTTTCTTCTCTCACTCCTCTCCCTCTTCCTCTTTCTCCTCCTCCTCCTCCTTCTCCTCCTCCTAAACCTTTTCTTATAAGTCATCGTATTTTTCTCTCCTGCTCTTCCTCTTCCTCCTCCTCCTCCTCCTGTATTTTTAGTCTTTCCTCTTCCTCGTAATCTGAATGTTAATTATGTTTTTCTCTCTTCCCCTTCCTCTATATGTTTTTCTTCCTTAGTTTATTCTTACTGTTCTTCTTCCTCCTCCTCCTACTATCTTCTTTCCTCTCTCCTATGCATCCTTCTTCGTCTTTCCTCGTATCTGTTCCATTGTTATTTATATTCTATCTTCTTCCTCCTCCCCCTCTTCCTCTTCCTCTTTCTTAGATATACGAGTGTCTAACTTCTATTCTCTTTCTCTTCCTTCTGTTACTCATAATTTTACCCTCTTCCTCCTTCTCCTCCTTGTTCTTCTTCTTCTCCTCCTCCTTCATCTTCTCTTTCTAATTCTTACATGTATCAAGTATTTTTACTTGTTTTATTACTTTTCATATTCTCTTCCTCCTCTTTCTCCGTATCCTCTTTCTTCTTCTCCTCTTCCTCTTTCTTCTTCTCCTCTTCCTCTTTCTTCTCCTCCTTATCCTCTTTCTTCTCCTCCTCCTCCTTTCTAAACGTATCAAATTATTTTTTCTTTCTTTCGCTGTCTCATATTACTATTCATATTTTCCTTCCTCCTCCTCCTCCTTCTCCTCCTCCTCCTCCTTCACCACCTCCTCTTCTTCCTCTTCCTCCTCATTTTTCTTACACGTATCAAGTTAGTTTTTTTTTTCTTTCTGTTTTATATTACCATTCATATTTTCCTCCTCCTCCTCTTCTTCCTCCTCCTCCTCCGCCTTTCAGAAGCTTCCCTAATGCTGCACAACTTCCTCCTGTTATTCACCGCCACCCAACTTATCTCGAAAAATGAGTCGGAGAGAGACGCGCTTTGTAAAATGTGAGAGAGAGAGAGAGAGAGAGAGAGAGAGAGAGAGAGAGAGAGAGAGAGAGAGAGAGAGAGAGAGAGAGAGAGAGAGAGAGAGAGAGAGTAGGATGATTTTTTCTTTCCTAATTTTACTTGTTTTAGTTTTTATTGCTCTTAGTCATTCTATTTTTTTTCCCTCCTTTCTAACCTTTGACCTATTCTCTCTCTCTCTCTCTCTCTCTCTCTCTCTCTCTCTCTCTCTCTCTCTCTCATAACCCCCAAGCTATCAATACACCCCGTGCAACTCCTTGAAACAAAAGGGATGGCAGTACACACACAATTATACAGCACCAGCCTCTCGCCCTATGAATGTTAATGTGGCTACTGGCAGCGCCCCGTGTAGTGAGCAAGGCAGCGTGAACCGAGCGGGCCTCAGGCAGGGACGGGCTGGGACTGGCCGGGGAAAGTTAAGAGGGAGAGAGGGAGACAGGGAGGGAGGTGGTGTAGGAGCTGTGTTGAGAGACTGAGAGAGAGGTGGTGGTGGTGGTGGGATGGTTGTGAGAGAGAGAGAGAGAGAGAGAGAGAGAGAGAGAGAGAGAGAGAGAGAGAGAGAGAGAGAGAGAGAGAGAGAGAGAGAGAGAGAGAGAGAGAGAGAGAGAGAGAGAGAGAGAGAGAGAGAGAGAGAGAGAGAGTGGTGGTGTGAGTGGTTGCTTGGTGCGAGAATAAGTTTGAGAAATGTGCGGTTTTGGAAGGTTTATGAGTGGTTCTGTTAGGTTAGGGTACCTTGTGTTGGGTGAGGTTAGATTTAGGTTAGGTTAGGTTAGAATAAGTTAAATCAGGTTAGACTTAGGCAAGGTTAGGTTAGATTGGGTTTGGTTATGTAAGGTTAAGTTAAATTAATAAACGGATTAATTAGTTCACAGGTGGAGTTAGAAAGGTAATTGGGAAGGTGTTTGGGAGATAGGTTGGAGCTTTAAATCAATGAGAGGGAGGTATTGAAGTTATAGCTATAGGGAACAGAGAGAGAAAGGGAGAAAATTTAAGAAAGAAGGACTAGAGGAATGAATAAAAGAAAAGAAAGAAAAACAAAGTAAAGACAAGAACTCAATATGAAGTGGAAATAAATTACACATTTCATATGTAACACACACACAAAAAAAAGAATAAAAAATAAAAATGAAAAATAAAATAAAAATAAATAAATAAATAAATAAACCAATAACTAAACAAAACAATAAAAAAAATAAACAAATAAAAACTGCAATTTACAACAGCTAGTCATGAATTAAAACACGAATACAACAATTTGCTAACTATAAATAAACAGATAAATGAACAAAATAAGCAGGCAAATAAACGAATAAACACTACAATTATGAATTAAAATATGCATCAACACAAACACTGCTGACCACGATGCCAACACGTACTCAAAATCATTCTATCTTTTCCAGGCTCACCCCTTCACTGTTCAGAGTACACGTGGCGCTGTGATGGCGGCCACAGGGGATTTCAAGATTATGAGCATTGAAAAGTGTTAGTGTATTAGTAGGTAACGCAATATGATAATGGAACTGTGTGTGTGTGTGTGTGTGTGTGTGTGTGTGTGTGTGTGTGTGTGTGTGTGTGTGTGTGTGTGTGTGTGTGTGTGTGTGTGTGTGTGTGTGTGTGTGTGTGTGTGTGTGTGTTATAGATAGATAGGTAGATAGATACATAGATTGATATAGTTAGACAAAGTTAGATAGATAGATAGATAGATAGATAGATAAACACACACACACACACACACACACACACACACACACACACACACACACACACACACACACACACACACACACACACAGAGAGAGAGAGAGAGAGAGAGAGAGAGAGAGAGAGAGAGAGAGAGAGAGAGAGAGAGAGAGAGAGAGAGAGAGAGAGAGAGAGAGAGAGAGAGAGAGAGAGAGAGAGAGAGAGAGAGAGAGAGAGAGAGAAACCCTAAACAAAACACAAACTAACAACACGAACTAATAAACAAACTAACTTACGCCATACATTTCCAGACCACACACACACACACACACACACACACACACACACACACACACACACACACACACAACAACCTACCAACCACTTCATTATTTCCTCCCTCTTCCTCCCTCCGTCCCTGCGCCTTCCCTCCCCACCCTGTGTCATGCCCCAGGGGAGAAGCAGTGCCCAGGGGCGTCACGTCGGCTGCCCGTCTCGGCCCCGCGGCGCCACAAGGTCTCCGTCACAAGTTGTTATGGGCAGAAGTCGAATGAAGATTTTTAGAGACGGGATAAGTACAGTGAGAAATGTGTTTGAATTCTGGACGCGGGAAAGGTAGGATGCATTTTCAGACATGGCAAAGGTTGGAAGAACAGTATGCTTGTTAATTTAGACACGAGAAAGTTAGAAGCCATTTTTAGATAGATAGATAGATAGATAGATAGTTTATTGACCACAGCAACATTACATTGATACAATACTTTATATTTAAAATATGGTTGGGGAAAGGTTGGAAGAGAAGTGTGTTTGCATTTATAGACACGGAAAAGTGATTATGGGAAAAGTCCTTGCATTTTTGACACGGAAAAATAAAAGTTTGTATTTGTAGGCATAAAAAAAAAGACTGAATGAAGATTTCTAGACATGGGAAAGTTAAAATGATGAATGTGTTTGTGTTCTCAGAAACGGAAAAGTAAACGTTTGTATTTTTATTTTTTTTTTTGATACGGTGAAGTCAGAAAGAAGATTTTTAGACTCGGTTAGAATGAGAAGTGTGATTTGCATTTTGAGAGACTGGAAATGTAGAATGAGGAAAGTGTTTGAAATTTACTGGTAATGTTAAGAATCAGTGACGGTGATCTCTAAGAACAACAACAACAACAACAACAAGAACAAGAACAAGAAGCAGAAGAAAAAAAAATGTTTCAATCGTCTATTTTTGTTTCTCCATTTTTATCCCTCTATTTTTACGTTCTCTTCGTTTTTTCATAATAACCTTTCTATTTTCTTATTCTTTTCTATTTTTACTTACTATTCCACTTGGTCTTTCTTTTCATCTCTCTCTCTCTCTCTCTCTCTCTCTCTCTCTCTCTCTCTCTCTCTCTCTCTCTCTCTCTCTCTCTCTCTCTCTCTCTCTCTCTCTCTCTCTCTCTCTGGTGATGACGTTCGTTGCTGTACTGGAGTAACCTTTGGGCGGCAGGTGAGGGCGTGGCGAGTCAGAATATGTGGCAAGGAATGGACTCAGTAATCAGGTTGTTAGTGTCGAGTCATTAAGAAGCTTTAAAAGAAGACTGGACAAATTTACGGACGGGAATGATAAGTGGAAACAGGTAAGCATTTTTTGTAAAGGGGACGGCTTCTTGCAGCTTCTTTTATGAATACTTAAGAAAAAAAAAAAAAAAAAAAACTGATATTTACTTAGATTCTCATTCTAAAGCACTGGATTATTGGGTAGCAAGAGATGTAACGTGTGAATGGAGGTTGGAACGGCGGGACAGTGCCAGAGTAGTGCCAGGATCATGCTAAGACAGTGCCACCTTGTTTCTCCCGTCGTGTCCCATAGCAAGGCGGGAGGAGAGACATAGACGCATTTTAGTTGTGACCAGAAGACATTCCTACCACCACCACCACCACCACCACCACCACCACCACCACTACTACCATTTAAACCACTCCCCTCAATTAGGTGCGGGTGAGACTGTTGGGGAGGTGATGGTGGGGCTTGGGGAATAGGGGAATGGGGAGATGTACGTAAGGGTGTGTGTGAGTAGGGTGAGTTGGGCGGAGTTTTAAGAGTAATAGGGAGATTCTGTGTGTGTGTGTGTGTGTGTGTGTGTGTGTGTGTGTGTGTGTGTGTGTGTGTGTGTGTGTGTGTGTGTGTGTGTGTGTGTGTGTGTGTAGGCTGTTTTGTGTCCCAGGTCCTCTTGTGGGCGAGAGGGGAGAGTGAGGGGAGAGAATGGGGTGAGAGGGGAGGGGTGTAGGGAGAGAAGTGTGGGAGAAAGGGGACGGCTGGTCAACATAGAAATACCACCCTATCACTACCACCACCACCACTCCAACCACCATCACCACCATCACCACCATTGCACTTAGGCATACACTCCCTCACCACCATCTTCACCACCACCACCATCACCATTTACGCTATACACAAAAATAATCTCTTTAAGCTATGTTAGCTTGTATAAAAAAAGAAATGTCTGAAAAAAAAAATATTGGTGATTATGATAAAAATTTGTTTAGTAGGAAAAGGAACAAAGGAACAAAATTATATGGAATTTATAACAATTATCTTATTTTTTCCGTTTCCATACATTGTTCTTTATTATCAGTGGGACGCCCGTAAAAGCATACTGGCTTTAGGAGAAAGAAAGAGAAGAGAGACGATAAAAGGAGGAGACAGAAGAAAGGAAGAAGAAAAGAGGGAGAGAAGGGATGAAAATGTTTTGTCTTAGGAGAAATAGAAGAGAAGAGCGAGAAATGAAAAAGAAGATGAGTAAGAGATGTGCTGGGTGTGATATGTGGGCGGGTACGTACTGTATAGATTGGGTGAAATGGGCGTGGCAAGTGGGCGTGGTAGAAGGGCGTGACTGTTGTTGGAGGGGTTTGCTGGGAAAAGAAGTGGGCGGTTAGGTACTATAGGTGTGGCATTGGGCAGGATGGGCGTCGTAATGGGCGTGGCAGGTGGGCGTGACTGGTGGACGGTGTGTGGGCGTGCAGGCGCGTCACTCACTCATCAACAAAAGCTCGCCAAGGGACCCAATTGTCTTAAGAATAAAGAAAATGTATTTTAGAGAAAGAGATGAGTCTGATATTCTCTCTCTCTCTCTCTCTCTCTCTCTCTCTCTCTCTCTCTCTCTCTCTCTCTCTCTCTCTCTCTCTCTCTCTCTCTCTCTCTCGTCCTTCTATTTCCGGTCATGAGGAGAGGAAGGGTAGGGGGAGGGAGAAGGGGAAAAGGGGGAGAGGTTGGTTTCTCTTAATTGTGGTGGTGATGTGATGTTTTGTGATGTGGTGTTGACAGTTATTTCTATTATTATTTTATTATTATTTTCTTTTTTTATTTATTTTATTTTATTTTTATTCATTTACTATTTTTTTTTTGTAGGGGGTTTGTAGTGTACAGTGCTAGTGATGATGGTGGTGGTCGTGGTGGTGGTAGTGGTGGTGATGGTGATGGTGGTGGTGGTGGTGGTGGTAATATCATGTGGTGCTTAACCCAACCTAACAAACTATCTTAACCAAACGTCACCTAACCTAACCTAACCCAACGTCACCTAACCTAACCTAACCCAACGTCACCTAACCAACGTCACCTAACCTAACCTAACCTAACCTGACCTAACCTAACCTAACCTGACCTAACCTAACCTAACCCAATGTCACCTAACCCAACGTCATCTAACCTAACCTAACCTGACCTAACCTCACCTAACCCAACGTCACCTAACCTAACCTGACCTGAATTTGAATAGTTTTGTAGCTTAAGAGAGATAAAATTAACCTATTCTCAGCTTTATTTCCGCGTGTCCAATACATACAATTTTCACAGCTCCCTCAAGACTCGTATTAGTTAGACAAGTGTGTGGGTTGCGGACGGGAGAAAACACATGATGAAACAGCAGGTTATTTCTCTAACGCTTCCACGAACAGAGAATTCGTCGAAGTGCTAGAGAAAATAAAGATGTGCCGCCTCATCCTGTGTCTTCTCACCGCTACAATCCAGTGAGTTGTCAGTGTTGCCAAGGGAAGATCGTACAAATGAGTTTAAACGGATGACGGGGAAGGAAGAGAGACGAAATGCACAGTATGTTAGAGAAGAGTAAATAAACAAGAGTAAACATGTTATTTCTTGTGTTTCCTCGCCATCACAACCCAGCGATATGTATGTTAACGTATAGCATAGAAGTGAGAGAGGCTTAAACTGATAATAGGGAAGGAGGGAGGAACAAATTAAGGTAGAAAAATGAAGATATCTATTTTTTTCCTGTTTCCTCTCCACGGACGGCCGGAACACTGAATGTTAACAAGGGAAGACCGCAGAAATAAAAGGGATTTAACCGGATGATAGGGAAGGAGGGAGGAGCAAATTAAGTTAGAAAAATTAAGATCCAGTGAATGTTCTTGATATTAACAAAGAAACACCGAAAAAGTGGCAGAGATTAAACGAATGAGAGGGAAAAAGG
>NC_087166.1:23261265-23273765 GCF_035594125.1 Scylla paramamosain | reverse complement strand
TTTTGGGGGGGTGTATTTTTCTCGTATTTTTTTTTTTTTTACATTTTGTTATTTAAAGACTATAATACTTTTTTCTTATTTATATGATTTTTTATTTTTTTATTTTTTGGGGAGTTTCCTTTTTCAATTATATTTTCTTTTCTTATATTGCCTAATTGAAAACAGACATTTTTTTAAAGGTATTTAATTATTTTGCTTTGGATCCAATTTTACTCTTGTGCTATTACTGTAAGAAAATAAATAAAAAGAAAAAGAAAGAAGAAAGAAAAACTCATTTAATTCGTTCTCATTTTTACCATCACTTTCAATTCCTTCACTCCATCTTTGACCATTTCTTTCTTCCTCTTTCACGTCTGCCTGCTTGCTTGCATTAGTACATTTATCTATTTACCCATTCATTCTTTCTTTCTTTATATTCACTTACCTATTTTTACACCAGAAGAGGTAAAGACGAGGGTAACAAAACTGGTCTCTCAATTTAACCACACAGAAGGCGCGACTCACTAAAGAGGAGAGACTGACACAAGATCCAAAATTATACGTAGAATTGCCCTCACCTCTGCGACTCTCCATTCACACACAACTTGCCCGCCACCTGGCCTCGCTCTGTCTCTATTCTCTCCCTCTCTCCCTATTTCTCCTCCCCACGGCAAAATGTCTCCTATAAATCCTTCTCATACTTGGTTAGTCTCCCTTAGCCTTTCTCTTCTATTTACTCTCTTTTTTTCTCTTTCTCCTCCCCATCACTACAAGTCTTCTCCCTATTTTTAGTTAAGTCTCTACTCCCTTCCTCCCCATTTTTAATATATCTCCCATTTCCTTTCGTTTCTTCTAGTAAATCTTCCCTTTCCTTTTCTTTCCTTTCCCCCCCATTCCTAGTTAGTCTCCCCACACTGTCTTCCTCTTCTCCCCATTACGTCCTGCTCCTTCTACCCTTGAAGCATCTAGCACCTCTCTCTCCCTCTCTTTCCAGTACCTTCTCCCCACTCTCCCAATATGTTAACTTCTCTCTCCTACCTCCGAAACTGTGTAACTTCTCCCTTCACCCCAAGCGTCTTTTCACCCCCTTTTCCTTCCCCTCAAGCACGTCTACAAGTCCTTCCCCTCTCCCCAAGCGTGCCATTTCTCCTCTTATACTTCCAAAGACTTCTGTAACTTGTTGATCTTAATTGCACTATATTTTTTTTTTTTTTTTTTTTTAGTGTATACAATTAAGAGCTTTTATTTTCAGTTGTTGTATTTTGATGTAATAAAAGTAACCATTATGTTCACTGGAAATAAAGTTATGTAAGTCTAAAGCTAAATCCTATCCCCTCTTTCCTCCCCTAAAACACATCTGTAACACCTCCCCTCCCTCCCCAGTGTCTTCTCCCCGCTTCCCCCCTCCACAACACCTCCAATTTCTTGTCCTCACTTTCCTCCCCTCCTAAAACACTCTGTACCTCCTCCCCTCTCCCCAAGCGCTTACCTCCCACTTTCCTCCCATGTAACACCTCTGCAACCTCCCCATTTTTCCCACAAACAAGTTATTCTCGTCCTCTTCCCCCATAACACCTACGTAATTCCTTCTTTCCTCTCTCTTCCCCTTTATAACACCTCCCTGACTCCTGCCCTCTCCCTAGCACATCCTCCTGCCCCTACTCCTGCAGTCCCCCGCACCTCTACCAAACCCCGGCGCCCCAGAGTTCCCCTTTAACAGTTGTGGTCTATTAATCATCGGGACTGAGTCTGATCGATGCCCCAACACCCTCCACCGCCCCGCTGCCGCCCCGCCACCGCCCCGCAGCCCAGGACACAACGCCCTTCCCGCGCCCTTTCTAAGCCTCCCTAAATCCATCAACGCCCCGCCAGTCTATTCTAAGCCCAGATAAGCCCTCGCAGCCCCGCCAGATACCTCACTGCATCTTTTCTATGCCTTTTTTTATGTTCCTTTAAGCCAATCATTGCCTCCGTAGCCCCTTTTAGATCCAGACAGCAACAGTCCCGTCACAGCCCCGCCACCGTCTCGCAACCCAGTCTGTAACGTCCAGCATATACCGTTGTTTTTCAAGCCTTTTCTAACTCTCTCTAACGACCGTCAGCCCCCATTCTAAGGCCAAACAAGGTTCCAAAGCCCTACTAGATAAAAGACCTTTTTAAGTTCCTCTCGGCCCTTCACCACCTTGCCAGCTCCTTTCCCAGACCAGGCACTTCCCCAATAGCCCAGCCAGATTGTCCAATAAGCCCTCCCCACGCCCAGTCTAACCCAACCACAACTCTGGCACCCTTTGGTAGACTAAAGTAACCCCGCCACAGCCTCGCCATATGACCCTTTCATTAAGCCTTTTCCACGCCCTTTATAAGCAAACCAAACACTTTATCAACCCCATGTAAGCCCAGAAAGACCCAAACAAAGCCCTTTTTCTTGCCCCACAGTCCGCTAACGTAAGCAATCAGCCCTCCAGCTCATAAAAGCCACTCATAGTCCAGCCAGACCATTCATTGCCCCCTTTCCACGTCCCAACAGCTCCTAAACTAAGCATTCAGCCCATCAGTCCATCAGTCCAGTACATTAAAGTCCTACCCACGCCCTCCAAGCCCACCAGAACAGTCAGTGAAGCCCCCGCCAGACCCCCAGCCCATTTCAAGCCCCACAGACACCAATGCTTCACGACCTCATGGTAATTTGCTTGTTGACATCCCATCACTCCGACGCCCACCGTTCTGTCTGTCTCTCTCTCTCTCTCTCTCTCTCTCTCTCTCTCTCTCTCTCTCTCTCTCTCTCTCTCTCTGTTCTCGTAAAAAATGCAGTTTAAGAGTAAAAGGAGAGATAACGTAATAAAGACAGAAGAAAAATAGGAAAATTCTCTCTCTCTCTCTCTCTCTCTCTCTCTCTCTCTCTCTCTCTCTCTCTCTCTCTCTCTCTCTCTCTCTCTCTCTCTCTCTCTCTCTCAAACAAAGGCTCATTTCCGGATAGACGTGATTCCATATTTTCATTCATATGTTTCTTGTTTTTTTCTTTTTTTCTTTTTATTCCGAGAAATTTTTGAGAAGAATTTAACTACATATCTATCGGAAAAATACTACTCTTAATTCCTTTCACTTATTTTTAGTTATTTTTTTCACGCAATAAATAAATAAATAAATAAATAAATAAATAGATAAATATATATATATATATATATATATATATATATATATATATATATATATATATATATATATATATATATATATATTTATTTATTTATTTATTCATTTTTTTAAGATAATAACTTAATTATACTCGAAAATTTCACTTTTTTTTATTAGTGACAGAAAAGAAATAGAAATCTGTTCTTATATCATCATCATCATCATCATCATCCCATTCCCTTTTTATTTCTTCATTCATTATTTCCCAGAGACTCAATGAAGAAAATTGAATGAACCTTAGCTATTCACTTTTACATTCGTTATCTTATTGCTGAGTAACGAAATAAAATAAAATAATAATAAATAAAAAAAGAGTTTAAACAAGGATTTGTCCAGTGTATTTAATTGACTAACGGAGAAAAAAAAACTTAGTCGTTATCTTTATACATTTAATTCTTTTTAAGTGATGAAAATAAATAAAATAGCTGAAGATAAGAAATGAGAAAAATATTAACCTTATGCAATGAATTTTACGTTCATTATTTTTTCTTAAGTAACAGAAAAAAATGAGAAAAAAATTAACTTTTCATCCCATTTTTTTAAAATTTTTGGTTGAGTAACAAAAATTAATAACAAGGCAAAAAGTAACGAATTAAAAAAAAATCCTAGGTGCTGAATTTCGTATCAATTTTTTTTTTGTTTATTAATGGGGAGAGAGAGAGAGAGAGAGAGAGAGAGAGAGAGAGAGAGAGAGAGAGAGAGAGAGAGAGAGAGAGAGAGAGAGAGAGAGAGAGAGAGAGAGAGAGAGAGAGAGAGAGAGAGAGAGAATTAATTCCATGTTAATAAGAACGCTTTTCACTCACATTTGTCAAGTAATGAAATAAGTAATAACAAAATGGCAAAAAACAAATAAATAGATAAATAAATGAATAAAAAAATAAAGAAACAAATAAACAAATAAATAAATCTTACGCAGTGATTTTGGGAGAAAAGAAAGTGAACTCAATAGAAAACGTTATATTTTTCATTATTTTCTATTAAATAAAGAACAGAATACAAAAAAAAAAGAAAAAAATAAAGGATAGGCGAATAAATAACAATAATAATGATAAAAAAGAATCATTGGTTCTGTGCTTCGTATTAATTACTTTTCTGTCAATCAATACAGTGAGATTAAAAATTATTAGGAAAAAAAAATTCACTGATAATCTTTTACATTTCATTAACTTTCTAGTCAAATCATGAAAAGAAAAAGGACAAAACCATCACATGTAAAATAAATAAATAAACAAATAAATAAATAAATGGAAGTCACTGATAATATTATACATTTCATTATTTTTCATTCAATTAAAAAAAAGAAAACTACAGAAGTAAAAATAAAACTAATAATCTTTTACATTTCATTTTTTTCACTCGTAATAAAAAAAAATAAAAAAAATTAAACACTGATAATCTTATACACTCCAATAACTTCCAGCCAAATAACGATAAAAAGGACAAAAAAACATTAAACTCACTAATAATCATATACTTTCCATTTCTTTCCATCCAAATCATGCAAAATAAAAGCGACAAAACCATTACAACACAACCCAACACGTGCTCCGCTTGCAACACCAGACAGTCTTTTGTTGCGACCACCACAAACATCACACAAAGGCACTTCAATAGCCGCCAGTTACGCCCTCTCCCTCTCTCCCTCCCTCTCCCTCTCTCTCCCTCTCTCTCTCTCTCTCTCTCCGAAGCTGCAAAACCTCATTCAATTCACGTCTCTCTTTAGTCACCTCGGCTTCTCTGTTTGCAATTTCTGTACCTATAAATTATGTCCTTCCTTCTCCTCCTCCTCCTCCTCTTCCTCTTCTTCTCTCCACCTCTCTCTTCTTCCTCACGATCTCCAACTCTTTATCTCTTTCTGCTGTCCCAATTATCTTTTCTCTGTTCTTCTTCTTCTTCTTTTTGTTCCTCAGTCATCGTCCTTGCGTGTGTTTGTTTCTTTGTATCTCTTCCTCCTCCTCTTGTTGTTGTTCTTATCCTTCTCCTCCTCTTCCTTCCTCTTTATCTCGTTCTTCTCGTATTGTTTCTATTTCTGTCTTTATCGAATTGTAATCTCATCGGCGTCCTTGCCTGTTCTTCTTCTTCTTCTTCTTCTTCTTCTTCTTCTTCTTCTTCTTCTTCTTCTTCTTTGTCTTCTTATGTTCTATTCCTCTATTTCTCTCTCTCATTTCTTCTTTTTTTTCTATCATAGTTTACGTCTATACATCCTCTTCCTCTTATTCTTTCTCTTCCTTCTTCTTCCTTTTCTTCTTCTCCCTTTTTTTCTCTCAATCTTTTAACCTTTCTATAAACTATTTCCTTTAATTTCTTCTTATTTTATGCTTATTCCTCTTCTTCTTCTTCTTCTTCTTCTTCTTCTTTCTCCTCCTCCTCCTTTTTCTTGTTCCTTTCTACTCCTTCCTTCTTCTCTCAATCTTTTCTCTCTCTATCAAATTTCTCGTTATTGCAGTTTATGTCTCTTCTTCCTCCTCCTCCTCTTCTTCCTCGTCCTCCTCTTCCTCCTCCTTTCTCCACCCCCATTTTTCTTCCATCCATATTTTTCTTTATCAACTTCTTTATCCCAGTTTATGCCTCCTCCTCCTCTTCCTCCTCCTCCTCCTCCTCCTCCTCCTCCTCCTCCTCCTCCTCCTCCTCCTCCTCCTCCTCCTCCTCCTCCTCCTTCTCCGCCTCCTCCTTCTCACTCAGCAGTCCGCCCTTCCTGTGTGTTCACCTCACGCCTCCTCTTATTTATTTACCATTACGAGAGAGAGAGAGAGAGAGAGAGAGAGAGAGAGAGAGAGAGAGAGAGAGAGAGAGAGAGAGAGAGAGAGAGAGAGAGGACCTGAGCCTCTTGAGGGAGACTAAGAGGGGAAAAATAGCTAAGTCTCCCATTTCCTCTCACTCTTTTTTTTTTTCCCTCGTTTTCTTCAGCTCCTATTTTCCCGTTATTTTTTTCCGCCTTGAAGTATCTTTATTTTTCCTTTTTTTTCTGAGAAAGGAGAGAATGCGTGAGGCTTTATGAGAGAGAGAGAGAGAGAGAGAGAGAGAGAGAGAGAGAGAGAGAGAGAGAGAGAGAGAGAGAGAGAGAGAGAGAGGCAAACTGACACAAACACAAGCATACCATAATAACAATAATAATAATAATAATAATAATAATAATAATAATAATAATAATAATAATATCATTATAGGAAAAGTTTAAATGAATGAAAAAAAGAAACGAACAGAAAAACATTTTAGGACAATTTTAACAAGAAAATTACTAGAGAGAGAGAGAGAGAGAGAGAGAGAGAGAGAGAGAGAGAGAGAGAGAGAGAGAGAGAAATGTGATGAACAAATAATGGTCGGTGAGAATAATGTGTGAGAAAGAAAGAAAAAAAGAAAATAATAGATAAAAAAGATAAAAAGAAAAGAAATACAGCGAAAAAACAAGCAGTAAAAACAAAACGGACGCGAAATTTTAAGCGAACCAAAATAAAAAAAGAAAGAAAAAAGAGAAAACGAAGCAAAAAAAAAAAAAGAAAAAAAAAACAGCCAGAGAGAGAGAGAGAGAGAGAGAGAGAGAGAGAGAGAGAGAGAGAGAGAGAGAGAGAGAGAGAACAGGTCTACCTCGCGCCAAACTACCAGACAAAGTTCCGTGAATTTCGTTTAGGGGAGCGCCAGATCACAGAGTTTGCGCCGCCAAGTTAGCGCGAATTAGGCCAACTTGAGAGAGAGAGAGAGAGAGAGAGAGAGAGAGAGAGAGAGAGAGAGAGAGAGAGAGAGAGAGAGAGAGAGAGAGAGAGAGAGAGAGAGAGAGAGAGAGAGAGAGAATTAGATGGGTGGAGAAGAGTGAAGAGAAGTGATTAAGAGAGCAAGAGTGAATAAGATTGAGAAAGTGAGAGTGAGAGGTGACAAGGAATGAAGAAGGAACACAGAAAACAAGATTTGCCCTTTTCGTCTTGCTGGGAAGTTGGCAATTGGATTATCTAGTGGTGTTTCCTGTCTTCTGTTTTGTTTTTATTTATTTATTCTATTTTCTATTTTTTTTTATTGATTTTAGTCGATTTTTGTCTTTTTTTTGTTTTCTTTCTGTATTATTTTTATTTCTTTTTTTATATTTTGTTATTTTTCCCCCTAGATTTTAATTTTCGTTTTGTTTATTACAGTTTTGAAGTTTTGATATATATTTATTTTTCTTTTATTTTTAGTGTTGTTGTGTCATATTTGTTTGCTATTTTTTCATTTTGTATTTCATTTCTTTTTTTTTTTAGTGTGAGTCTGCCATCGTATTTTTTGTATTTTACTTTTTTTCCTTTATCGTAAAATCGAAGCTTTTTCTGATTTTTTTCCCAATAAGTCTGACAAACTTTTTACTTTTTTACTATTTCCATTTTTTCCATTGCCAAAATGTTACTTCAATATATATTTTTTTCTTTTTTAATATATTTTTTTTTTGCAATGTCTTTCTTTTTTATTTATATTTCAAAGTTTTCTGTGTATGTGTGAAAATGTCATGTCTTTACTTTCACTTTTTTTTTTTTACGTATCTGAGTCTATAGTTTCGAAATTCGTACCTCTCTCTCTCTCTCTCTCTCTCTCTCTCTCTCTCTCTCTCTCTCTCTCTCTCTCTCTCTCTCTCTCTCTCTCTCTCTCATTCTCTTCATCTTCTCTTAACGATATTGAAGGAGGAACACGATCACTTTCTTCCCCCCTCCTCCTCCTCCTCCTCCTCCTCCTCCTCCTCCTCCTCCTCCTCCTCCTCCTCCTCCTCCTCCTCCTCCTCCTTCTCCCTCTCTCTCTCTCTCTCTCGTCAAATTTTCCGAATCGAGATATAAATTCGAGCAAATGAGATAAACTTTTTGAGTCTCTGTAAAAGGACGACTGTTGCACAAGTTTTCTCCCCCACCCCCCTTTCATGCTGGGAGGGAGGGAGGGAGGGAGAGGCTGGAGGGAGAAAGTGAAGTTAAAAAGAAGGAAGAAAGGGAAGTAAGGTGCAAAGAGGGAATAGAAGGGGAGGGAGAGGAAGGGAGGGAAAAAGGGAGAGGCTGGAGGGAGAAAGTAAAAAACAATGGAGGGAAGAATGGCAGGGGGAAAGAAAGGAAGGTGAGAGAGATGGGGAAGGAAGGGAGAACTGGAGGGAAGGACGGAAAATAGGAGAAAAAAAAGAAAGTAATGAAATAAGAGGAAAGAAAAGAAGTGACGCTGAAAAGAAGGGAGGGAAGGAGGAAAGGAGAGAAGAGGAGAAGGAAACAGAAAAAAATAGAGAAAAAAGGAGATGTAGATAAAAGGGAGGAAGGCATGGAAGAATGAAGCAAAATGAAAAAGAAGGAGTAAGTGGGAAAAAGGGAGGGAAGGAGGTAAGAAGGGAGGAAGAGAGGAAAGTCAGGAGGAAGAAAGAGGAGCAGAAAAGAGAAGGAAAAAAAGGAAGGAAGAATGGAGGGGAAGAGTAGAGATGGGATGGAGGGAAGGAGGAAAGGAAGGATGGAGAAAGAGAGAGAGAGAGAGAGAGAGAGAGAGAGAGAGAGAGAGAGAGAGAGAGAGAGAGAGAGAGAGAGAGAGAGAGAGAGAGAGAGAGAGAGAGAGAGAGAGAGAGAGAGAGAGAGAATGAAAGGAGAAAAAATGAGAAAGGGATGGAAAAATACAGAAGGGAAGAGAATGGACGGGAGTTGGTGGGAGGGAGGAAGGGGTAGAGGGGAGAAGGGAAGGAGGGAAGGAAGGTAGATAACGAGAGAAAAGGGAGAAAGAGAGGTAGTGAAAGGAGGCATAGGGAAGTAGTTGAATTTTTGATAGGTCATCTAGTTACCTCTCTCTCTCTCTCTCTCTCTCTCTCTCTCTCTCTCTCTCTCTCTCTCTCTCTCTCTCTCTCTCTCTCTGACATACATTTCTTCAGTATTTCCATTTTCTTTAACTTTGACAGCTGTGTGTGTGTGTGTGTGTGTGTGTGTGTGTGTGTGTGTGTGTGTGTGTGTGTGTGTGTGTGTGTGTGTGTGTGTGTGTGTGTGTAGGAGCGTGAGTGAGAGAGGCTGGCATCGACTTACATCTAATGAGTCTTTACCTGCCTCTAATTAGCGAGTCTGCCTTTACCTTTCATCCCTGAGGCCCAATTAGTCCCACAGAACACCTGGCCAGGCGCCGCTCATCCACCACCACCACCACCACCACTACTCCTTCGCTTACCTGTTCACCACCACTGTCACCACCACCAGCGTCACTCCTTCGCTTACCTGTGGAAGAAGGGAGGAAATTTTTAAGTTATGTGGATAATTAAGAAGAAATGAAGTGTAGTGAATGTTAATGTAATCTAACTTACCTAACCTAACCTGACAATGTAAACCTAACATGACGTAACCTAACCTAACCTAACATGACGTAACCTAACCTAACCTAACCTGGCCTAAACTAACCTAACCTAACCTAAAATAATCTAACCTAACCTGTCCTAATCTAACTTAACCTAAAATAACCTAACCTAACTTAACCTAACATGATGTAATCTAACCTAACTTAACCTGGCCTAAACTAACCTAACCTAACTTGGCATAATCTAACTTAACCAAAAATAACTTAAACTAACTTGGCCTAACCTAACCTAACCTAACCTAACCTAATCTAACATGACGTAATCTAACCTAACTTAACCTAACCTTACCTTACCTTAAATAACCTAACCTAACCTAACCTAACCTAACCTGACCTAACCTAACCTAACCTAACCTAACCTAACCAAACTTAACCTAACCTAACTTAGCTTAACCTAACCTAATTTGATTTATAACACCCTTTGAAAGTAACACACGCAACACACAACCTAACTTAACAAAACATGACAGCTTCGTATTTCACTTCATTGTATTTATAATCAGTGTTACTATTGTTGTTGTTATTCTTGTTTTTGTTCTTGTTCTTATTTTTCCTAGTTCATCTTCTTCTTGTTTTTGTTCATCTTGTTCTTGTTCTTCTTTTCTTATTATTTATGTTATCGACAAAAACAGAGAGAGAGAGAGAGAGAGAGAGAGAGAGAGAGAGAGAGAGAGAGAGAGAGAGAGAGAGAGAGAGAGAGAGAGAGAGAGAGAGAGAGAGCTATATAATACAAATTCTACTACACTTCCCCAAGAACCGAACAAAGTTTAAAAGAATGGTGACATAAAGAGTAATTATTATCAAGTTAGGCGAGTCTGGGACATATAATATAAAGCCGAGTTTTTTTAAAGCACTTTTCTACATTACTTTAATCTACTCGGAATTATTAGTTATTTTCTTAAGTCTCCCTTCCTCTTCCTGTTTCATCATCGTTTTCTAATTCACACTTTTTCTTTTTTTTTCTATTTTCTTTCTTCACATTTCTTTTACTCCTCCCATTCATCACCTATTCCCCTTATTCCTTCTTTCTTTCATTTTCTTTCCATTATCACCTTACTGTCATCACTCCTCCTTTACTTCTCTGCTTCTTTCTTCCCTTCCTTCATTTCCCCTTTCTTCCTTTCCTTTATTATCAGTTATTCTTATTCCTCCCTTCTATTTTCTTTCGGTTATTCTGTTTTTCTTTTCTTATTTTACTGCTTTCTTCACTTCTTCACTTTTCCCTTCCTTCATTTCTCATTTCCTTCATTTCCTTCATCATTTGTTACTCTCCTCCTTTCTTCCAGTTTATTTGTATTTTTCATTTATTATTTTTAACTGTTCCTTATTTCTTACATCTTCCTTCCCTTCTTTCATTTCCTTTCCTTCATTACTTCTTCTCCTTATTTCTTCTTTCTTTCTTTTTGCTTATTATTTTTCCGTTTTTCACTCCTTCATTACTTTTTATTTTTTTACTTCTTCCTTTCTTTCTTTCATAAACTGTTACTCTTTTTCCTCCTCTTCCTCCTCCTCCTATTTACTCCTATTCCCTTCACACTCTACCTGAATACCCTCACCTCTTCCTCCATTCTCTCCTACTTCCTCATTCCCCACCATATTTCCCCTTTCCTTCCCATTCCCCTTCATTCCTCACCACAGTCCCCCTCTCTTCCCTGTCCTCTTTCATTTCCCTCCAGTTCTTCCCCATACTTTCTCTCTCCTTCCCATTCCCCATTCTCCCCGGGGCTCTAGGTGAGGAGATGTCGCCGTGGGGGGGGGGGGGAGGATCGATGTAATGGTTTATGCACTAAATACATTATTCATCTTAGTGCACCTTAGATACAGTGACCAAATGGGGAGGGGGGACGGGAGGGGAGGAGGGATGGAGGGAAGGGATGGGTGAGGGATGGGGAAGGGAAAGGCAAAGGATGGGTGATAGAGAAGTGGGAGGGTAAGTGAGGAAGAGAGAGAGAGAGAGAGAGAGAGAGAGGAAGAGAGAAGGAAGAAGGGAGAGGAAAAGGAAGGGAAAGGAAGTGAAGGAGGGAGGAAGAGGAAGGTGAGGAGTGAGAGAAGAAGAGGGAAGAGAAACAAGAGAGAAAAAGTGAGAAAGGGAAGAGAGTGAGGGGAGGAAGAAAGACAAGAGGAAAAGAAAAGGGAAGAGAACGAGGGAGGGAAGAAATAGAGGGGAAGAGAGAAGCGAGGGGAGGAAGAAGAAAGGGAAGAAGTAGAGGAAGAAAAAAAGGGAAGGAGAACAAGAGGGAAGGGAAAATGAGAGGGGATGAGGGAGGAAGAGGGAGAGGAAGGAAGGAAGGAAGGAAGGAAAGAGGGGAGAAAGAGTGACGGGCGTAAGAGGGGAGGGAAAGCGAGAGGGTGTGTGGGAAGAAGAGGGAGAGGGAGAGTGAGGGAGGAAGAGAAAAGGGAGAGAGAAAGAGAAAAGAGAACAGAAATGGTGACTGATACTGAGAAACATTTTGAGCTTCACTACAACTTTTCTTCTTTTCCTTCTTCCTTTTTTCATCTATTTTCTTTTACCCTCCAGTGAAAACCCCCAATGATTTTCACTACAGCCTGTTGAGATGATGCCTCCTAGTTCTGAATATTTCGACGTCTGAACTGAATCTACTCTTAAGAGGCTGCAGTGAAGGTTATCGTGGTTTTCAAGGGTGTTTTTTATTTATTTATTTTTTTTTTAATGGATCTAGCGATGGTATAAGAGGATGTGTTAGAGGTTACTGTGGTTTTCAAGGGTGTTTTCGAGACTGTGGTGATAGGATGCCAAGGCTCTACTGTAAGTTTAATAGGGTTTTCAAGAGTGTTTTATTTATTTATTTATATTTTTTTATGAATTTAGTGTCAGTTAGTTAATGTGTATTAGAAGTTACTAGGACTTTCAAGGAGGTTAATGGCATTTTCAAGGAGTTTTTAAGATTCTAGTGTCAGTTAGTTAGTTACTGTGTATTAGAAGTTACCGGGACTTTCAAGGATGTTTTTATGATTCTGGTGATAGTGTAAGAGAATCTGCTGAAGGT
>NC_087166.1:23251265-23253765 GCF_035594125.1 Scylla paramamosain | reverse complement strand
GGTCCTCTCGACGCACTCCAAGCCTCCCAGAGCCTTCAATCCTTCCTTCCTTGGCGGGGACAGTGTAGCTTTTTCTTCACCTTGTTTACTGAAATGCTTTTTTTTTTTTTTTTCATAAAATTTAGAACGCTGGACTTTTTTTTCTCTCTCTCTCTCTCTTCTTTGTGTTTAATTAGTGTGGAAATGAATGGGTTGGTGAATAAGGCAGTGGGTGAGTAGGTAAATGAATAAATGAATGTATGGGGAGTAAAGAAGCGATGTAAATTAATAAAAAGATAAGGAATTTTTTTTTTATGGGTTTATTGGACGTGAATGTTGTAGTGTTAATGGAGTCAGAATTAGTTAATGAATAAAAGAGTGAATGAGTCAAGGAATATAATGAGAGTCAAGAATATATGTAAATAAATGAATGAAAAACTAAAGAGTAATGAATATATTGATTTTTTAAAGATGTTCAATTGTGAAGAATATTTTGTAGTGTTTATCTAGTCAGTCAGTCTCTCTCTCTCTCTCTCTCTCTCTCTCTCTCTCTCTCTCTCTCTCTCTCTCTCTCTCTCTCTCTCTCTTCACACACTGTCCAGCTTTTTCTCCAAAAGAGGAAGCGAATAAACAAGCATGAAATTTCTAAATTACGATGTGTCTTATCTTTTCCTCTCTCTCTCTCTCTCTCTCTCTCTCTCTCTCTCTCTCTCTCTCTCTCATATTTTCTTCTTGCATTGACATTTATTTACTTCCTTCTTCTTATCTTCCTTCCTCATCTCTTCTCCTCTTCTTCTTCCTCTTCTCTGCTTGCATCTTCCTCCTCTTATTCCTCCTCCTTTATCTTTCCCTGTCTCTTCCTCCTCTTTCTTCATTTTTGCCTACTTCCTCCTCCTCCTCCTCTTCGTCCTCGTCCTCATTCTCAATGCAGATTTCTTTCTTCTCCTCTTCCTATTATTCTATCATCTTCCTTCTTCCTTCTTCCTCTTCTCTCCTCCTTTATAGTTTCATTCATTGTTTTTTTTGTTTTTTTACTTATTTAGCGAGGAAATTTCTCTCTCTCTCTCTCTCTCTCTCTCTCTCTCTCTCTCTCTCTCTCTCTCTCTCTCTCTCTCTCTCTCTCTCTCTCTCTAAGTAATCATTTTACAGGCACACCAAAGCCTTTGTTGACAGGGAGAGAGAGAGAGAGAGAGAGAGAGAGAGAGAGAGAGAGAGAGAGAGAGAGAGAGAGAGAGAGAGAGAGAGAGAGAGAGAGTCAGGGGATGGATGGCTAAGAGATAAAGGAAGAAAAAGAGATGAAAGGGAAGGAGTGAAGGAGAGAAGGAAAGCGAACAGAGAAAAGAGATGAAGAAAGAAAGGAGATAGGGAGAAACAGAAAAGGGAGAGGAGGGAGAGAGGGAGAAGGACGCTGGACAGGGAGGAGATGAAGGGAAGGAGGAAGGAAAGAAGTTAAGAAAAGGCAGAGAGAGAGAGAGAGAGAGAGAGAGAGAGAGAGAGAGAGAGAGAGAGAGAGAGAGAGAGAGAGAGAGAGAGAGAGAGAGAGAGAGAGAGAGAGAGAGAGAGAGAGAGAAAACTAAAAAAGGAAGGAAAAAGTAAATGAGAAAGAAAAAAAGAAAGAAAAAGAAGGAATAAGGATTAAAGAAAAGTGAATAAAGGAGGAGAGAGTAAAGAAAGAAAAGACGAAAAATAACAAAACAGAATAAGGGAAAAGAAAAACTGTGTGAGGGAAGAAGAGGAGGGAGAGGGGGAGGAGGGAGAGGGGCAGAGGGGAAATGGAAGGAAAGGGAGAAGGATGGAGAGGAAAGCAAATAAAGGGAGAGGAAAGAAGGGAGAGTAAGAGGTGTGGTCAAGAGGTCATATATAAACAGAGAACTCGTCCAGTCTCTCCTCTTCCTCTTCCTCTTCTCCCTCCCCTCTTGTCCTCTTCCTCTCTCCCTCTTGTCCTCTCCCTCTCTCCCAGCTTTTATTGGTTCTACTACACTATTGTTCTTTTATTCCATCTCTCTCTCTCTCTCTCTCTCTCTCTCTCTCTCTCTCTCTCTCTCTCTCTCTCTCTCTCTCTCTCTCTCTCTCTGGCTGAGTTTGAGCAAAAATACCATGAAATTGTTTCGGTTATCAATTCTGCTGGAGAGAGAGAGAGAGAGAGAGAGAGAGAGAGAGAGAGAGAGAGAGAGAGAGAGAGAGAGAGAGAGAGAGAGAGAGAGAGAGAGAGAGAGAGAGGCGTTTTCCGTTCTTTCCTCTTATGTTCTCTTCCTTCCTCTCTTCTTTTCCATTTTCACTTTTTACTTTCCTTCCTTTCTTCCTTCTGTTCTCCTTCCCTTACCTCTCCTACATCTTATTATCTTGTTCCTTCCTTTTCTTCCTTCCTTCAATCTCCCCTCCTCTCTTCCATCTCACTCTCATTTCCTCCTTTCCCTTTCACAGATTACCTCTCCCACATCTTCCATTCCCCTCACTTCCCCTCACTGTTTAATCCCCTTCACTGCCTATCTCTCCATTCCTCTTCCCTTCTTTCCCCTTT
>NC_087166.1:23241265-23243765 GCF_035594125.1 Scylla paramamosain | reverse complement strand
TGATAATAATAACGATAATAATAATAATAATAATAATAATAATAATAATAATAATAATAATAATAATAATAATAATAAAAGAATAAGAACAAAACAAAAAAAAGAAAAGGAAAAAAGGAGAGAGAGAGAGAGAGAGAGAGAGAGAGAGAGAGAGAGAGAGAGAGAGAGAGAGAGAGAGAGAGAGAGAGAGAGAGAGAGAGAGAAAACCAATACATTTTTTCTCTCTCCCACACTCTAACAATCCCTCTCCGTATCTGCCCAAACATTTATCTGATTCCGTCTGGAGGGAAAAGATTGGGGAGGAAAGATTGAGGAGGAAAGATTGGAAGAAAAAGTATGGGAAGAAAAATCGAGGGAATAAATATTAGAAAAAAACCATAACATGATGTGTTTTTACGAGAGAGAGAGAGAGAGAGAGAGAGAGAGAGAGAGAGAGAGAGAGAGAGAGAGAGAGAGAGAGAGAGAGAGAGAGAGAGAGAGAGAGAGAGACTAACCAAAGCACAAAGTAATACATACGCACAAGGACAGACAGACAGACAGACAGACAGACAGACAGACAGGCACAGAATAATAAACAAGCATAATAAAGCAAAATATTAACAGACAGACAGACAGACAGACAGACAGACAGACAGACAGGCACAGAATAATAAACAAGCATAATAAAGCAAAATATAAACAGACACATAAACAGACGTGATAAAAAAAAAAAAGGGTAAACAGACGTACAGACATACAGACACGTAGATGAACAAAAGAACGACCAGAAAAAATAATAAAATAAATAATAAAATAATAAAAAAAAAAATGCATCGAAATTGAAAGATAAATAAAAAAATGCAAATAGCATTTTTTGTTGTTGTTTACTTTCATCGACTTCGTAAAAATTTGACTCAATTTTATTTTTTACTAAAGGAGATGTTCGAGAGAGAGAGAGAGAGAGAGAGAGAGAGAGAGAGAGAGAGAGAGAGAGAGAGAGAGAGAGAGAGAGAGAGAGAGAGAGAGAGAGAGAGATTTGTAGAACGAAATCAACCTGTAACAAAAGAGGAAAGCGATATGAATGATGGATGGGTAGGCCTCTCTCTCTCTTTCTCTCTCTCTCTCTCTCTCTCTCTCTCTCTCTCTCTCTCTCTCTCTCTCTCTCTCTCAACCCTCTCACGTTACGATGCAAGATTTTCTCCCTAGTGCTAAATTGTCTTTTGTTTCCCCCTTCCCTTCCTTTTTCTTTTCCTTCCCATCCCTTCCCTTCTTTTTCCTTCCTTTCCTTTTTTTATTCCTTCTCTTCCCTTCCCTTCCTTCCCTTGTTTTCTCTTTGTCTTTCTTCTTTCTCATCGTTTCTCATATTCTTCTTCCTTCTCCATATCCTTTTTTCTGCTTCATCGTCACTTTCTTTACTTTTCCTCTTTTTCCCTCGTTTTCTGGGAGTCTTTCTTGTTTCCCCTCGTCCTCCTCTTATTCTAACTTTAGAGCTCCTCCTCTTTCTCTTTTCTTCTATTTCTTTCTTTCTTTATTATCTTTATTTATCTATCACTTTGCCTTTGTACTTTTCTTTCTTTATTTTATCTCTTACTCTGTCTTTCTCGCCTTTCTTTCTTTCTTTTCCTTTGTGGAAGATAAGAGAAGCACCTTCCTAAGAGAGAGAGAGAGAGAGAGAGAGAGAGAGAGAGAGAGAGAGAGAGAGAGAGAGAGAGAGAGAGAGAGAGAGAGAGAGAGAGAGAGAGAGAGAGAGAGAGAGAAAAAAGTCACCACGAAAAAAAATCTTAATGTAACTTCTCTTTCTTAAATATTTCCCGCAGCCAGCATCTCACATCACAGTCAGCACTAGTAGAACGCGCCATCCCTGCCCTACAGCACCCCTGCAACACCACACACCACAACAACTAACAACAAAACACAGTAACATCCTTGACATCACACATCACAACTCCTCATAACAGAACCTAACATCCTGACCCACAGCATCATCTCTGCAACCTCTCACCTACACCCTCACAACACCCACACCAAGAAGGAACACAGGAGAACACAGGAGAGAGAGAGAGAGAGGGAATATAACGATGTCATACAATTTTTCTTCTCGTGGTCCGCTGAGAGAATAAGAAAAGGAGAACGAGGAGGTAAGAGGATCAGGAGGAGGAGGTAGTGGAGGAGTAAGCAGGAAGTCCCCGAGAGTCCCCACGCCCCTCGCCGCCCTAAGACTGCCAAGCCCCTGCAGGTAACGCGAGGATTACATGTGCTGAAGCAGGAAGCGGATATTTAGTACCTTAGTTTCTGCTTTACTCTCTCTCTCTCTCTCTCTCTCTCTCTCTCTCTCTCTCTCTCTCTCTCTCTCTCTCTCTCTCTCTCTCTCGTAGATTAGTTGCCCAAACAGCCTTGTAAGGACCTCAGTGTCTGTTGTTGTTTGGACTTCCTTTGTATTCTTTTGTGTTTCATTCTCTCTCGTTTTATTTTCTTCTTACTACTATCTCTTTTTTTCTCTTGTTCTAGGTACTCTCTCCTC
>NC_087166.1:23223765-23228765 GCF_035594125.1 Scylla paramamosain | reverse complement strand
ACCACCACCACCACCACATGACTACTGCTGATGCCCAGTCAAAGGAAGGCGGTGGGGAACAAAACTGCTTTCCATCACCACTCATCACCACCTTTTGTCGTCACCACTCATCACCACCAATGGAAATAAACTGATAGGAAATGAATAAAGGGGATAAAGCTGCATTCACTTCGTACATTCCATCACCACCATCACCACCATCACCACCACCATCACCACCACCATCACCACCACTATCACCACCACCGACGCCAGACAAGAGGCGAAATGAACGAATACACAGAACAGTCTCTCACTACACTCTATCACCACCAGTCATCACCATCACCCCCACTGTCATCACCACTCCAAACGCACAACTAAGAAAAAAAAAAAAAAGAAAAAAAAATTGCTTTCCACTTTTCAATGTACACTCCACCACCACCACCACCACCACCACCACCATCACCACCAACACCACCATCACCATCACCATCACCATAAATCAGAACTTTCACTGGGACGAGGACGAGGACAGCGAGGACGGGGCAGAAAATTGCATTGTAGACCCTGGAATGAGTGTGTGTGTGTGTGTGTGTGTGTGTGTGTGTGTGTGTGTGTGTGTGTGTGTGTGTGTGTGTGTGTGTGTGTGTGTGTGTGTGTGTGTGTAGGTGAGGGTTGAGAGTGAGATAGTGAAGGAGTGAATAAAAGCCAAAGGATGGAGGAGGAGGAGGAGGAGGAGGAGGAGGAGGAGGAGGAGGAGGAGGAGGAGGAGGAGGAGGAGGAGGAGGAGGAGGAGGAGGAGGAGGAGGAGGAGGAGGAAGAGGAGGAGGAGGAGGAGGTATAAAGGTAGATAAGAAAGTGATATGTAGACGAATGAGGAAGAAGGAAAGATGGAAAAGAGAAAGAAATGAAAGAAAAAAAAGAAAAACAAAGCAAAAGGCAAAGAGAAATAGAATAAGAAACAGGAAGAAGGAAGGGAAAGAAAGAAAGGGAGAAAAAAAGAGAGACAGGAAACAAAGAACAAGCGAGGGAAAGAAGGAAAATGATGAATATATGAAAGAAAGGAATGAAAATACAGAGAAAGACAAAAAGAAAGAAAGATGAAAATACACAAACAAAAGGTAATGATAAATAGGAGACAACAACAAAAAAAAAGAAGGAAATAGAGAGAGAAATGATGAAGAACGATAACTAAGGAAACACAAGAAGAGAAGAACAGGAGAAATAAGAGGATAAATAAGAGGCAGCAACAAAAAAGAAGGAAACAGAGAGAGGAACGATGAAGGAACCGAGGAAGAGAAGAACAGGAGAAAATGAAGGACGAAAGTAAAAAAGAAGAATAAGACGGAGGACAAATGGAGAAGAAGGGTCAGATGTAAGGAAAAGAAGAAAGGAATAAAGAACAGAAGCAGGAAGAGAATAAAAGGACGGAAAGAAAGAAGGAAGGAAGAACAAATGCAAAGAATAAGAAACGAAAAAAAGGAGAGAGAGAGAGAGAGAGAGAGAGAGAGAGAGAGAGAGAGAGAGAGAGAGAGAGAGAGAGAGAGAGAGAGAGAGAGAGAGAGAGAGAGAGAGAGAGAGAGAGAGAGATACGTGAAAATCGTAATGTAAAATGAAAGAAAGCCAGAAAGAAAGTGAGAAAGAAAATAAATAAATAAAGGAAAGAAAAGAAAATACGTTTTCAAGCCTGCAAAAAAAAAAAATAAATAAATAAATAAATAAATAAATAAAATAAAATAAAATAAAATAAATAAAAATATTACCTGAAAGTGACACATGCAAAATTTCAGAAAATAATAAAAATAATAAAGAAAAATAAATATATTGCCGATGGAAATACGTTAGTTTCCCCAAAAATGGCAACGTAATGGCGCAGCGAAATTTCAATATCATAAAAAGGCGAAATATCAAACATGAATTGCAAAACTACCAGGAAAAAAAAAAAAGATTAATAAAGAACCCCCTTAAAAATAATTAATATTGGACCCCATTTAAAGAATCACTGAATACTGTTCACTAGATATTTAAAAAAAAAAAAAAAAAGAAAACGGATGCAAAAATAAATATTGTACAGAAAAAAATAATATAGACCCCCGTTAAAAAATTCATGAATAACGTTCACTGAATATTAAAGAAAAAAAAATGGATTAAAAAAGAAGAGTGTAATTAAATAGAAAACATAAATAACAAAGGAAAAAAAAATGAATAAATAATACGGAAATGAAAGTAACGAGACTCATATAAAAAAAAATAAAAAGTTCTCGATTTAGAAGAAATAAGAAAAATAACTAATAGCAAACTCAAAAAAGTGATTGAAAAAAAAGGGAAAAAAAAATGATGGCGCTTTTTGGACTCTGACGCCAACGGAAAACAAATACATAGAACGACGGTAATAAAGCAACTCTCTCTCTCTCTCTCTCTCTCTCTCTCTCTCTCTCTCTCTCTCTCTCTCTCTCTGTTCATCAAGAATTTTAATGTAGGTTTCGTGATTCTGTTTTATTTGCATTCTGAACACTTCTCTCTCTCTCTCTCTCTCTCTCTCTCTCTCTCTCTCTCTCTCTCTCTCTCTCTCTCTCTCTCTACAACAATGGTTCACAAACTTCTTCTCACTGGGGGTCTTAACTTCCGCAACCCGTCCTCTGGCAAACCTAACCTCAATTAATTCTTACATCAATTCAGCTTTTACATACATTTTGTTCTTTGCTTAAATTACTACTTCAGTTAGAGAATTAAAATCGTTATCCATACTCAGGCCAAAATTAATACAATACAGTACATACCCGAATATACTGCCCTGTGGTACCCCGAACCTCAATCAATCGTTACAGTTCAACTTTTTACATACATCCTGCCAACTGTTTAACTCTTTGACTGCCACCTGGTACACCTTTCCCTCACTAGCAATCACTTTGAAACATATCTACTTGTTCTACAGTCACACCTAACTGAACTAGGAAGAAATTGCAAAATGTATTCTTTTTCATCACCAGTTTTCTTGTCAGATGCTTACAAGGACTTCACACATTGCTTCTGGTGCTGCTAATTGCTTCGTGTCGCAGTGAAAGGGTTGAATTTCAGTTAGAGAATTAAAATCATTATCCAAACCCAGGTCACAATTAACACAGTACAGTACATAACCAATATACAGCACATACACAAACATACTACATATTTAAAGACGGGGATGTTAGGTAGATACAGGCAGACATACTTGGTAAAGGGACTGCCACGTGTATGCCTGATGGCTCCTTGCACCTTCCCTTATTTTCTTATGTCTTATGTTCTTAATTATACAAACACAGAGCTCTTCAATAGAATTACCAGTAGATAAGTCATAAAGATTAAATTCTACAGCTATAAATGATAATCCGCTGAATTGGCAACACTGAGCCCACCAGCTACGATAATTACTAAAGGCAGACTTCTGTAAACGCTTTCATATATGTACGGTGAGACGGCCTAGCAAAGACAAAACTAATGATAATCTGGCGTCAGTCCATACAGACACCCCGTTAAAAAAAGAATAATAATAAAATAAATAAATAAAATAAATAAATAAATAATATCGGATCTCCCTTAGAAAAACCCCTGAATACTGATCAGTAAATAAAAATAAATAAATAAATAAATAAATAATAAAAAAAATAAGTAGAATCAAACTAAAAAAATTGATTAATAAAAAAGTGAAGAAGTCTAACACGCCAATGAAGCCGCGGCGCCCTTACAAAAACCCTAAATACTGTTCACTTAACTAAAAAAAGGAATAAACAAAAAATAAAAGAAAATTAAACTAATAGATTAATTAAAAAAAAAAAGTGAATAAATATGACACAACAACAGCATATAACACGCGGCACCCAGGCTGAGTAACAATGCTATACACTTACCTTGAGCGGGGCAGGAACATGGAGCCATCGATGAAGACGGAGCCAGACAGCAGGATGAACCAGCACGTGGCCAGCTCCCCGCGGCTGTGAAAGAGACGGCACAGTTACCAAGGCGAGCAATGGCAGTATCAACACCTTTTTTTGTAATCCTCTATGCAAGAAAGGATAAACGTGGACATGGGGCTTCAGAACATAAGAAGATAAGTTGAGAGACAAAGAGCTTAAGGAAATGAGAGCTTGAGACAAAGAACCCATGAGATCAGGATGGAAATGTAAGGTTAAGATAAGAATATAACTTTAGAACCTAAGAGCTTAACGAACATAAAACAACAAGAAGAATAAAAGAAGAACATAAAAACCTAAGATAAGAGTATAAAATTTATGATAAGGACATTAGAGTTACGGCAAGAACATAGCAGAACAAAACATGAACACAAGGATTTATGATAAAAAAAATGATAATAGCTAGTTTACAAAATATCAGTTAGTTTAAAGATTACGAAATGTGTCAGTCAGTTTGCGTATAAATGGCAACTCTTATACCAGCAAACGAACGAATGTAAAAAAAAAAAAAAATATTGATAAAAAAAATAGCTAAAAAAGAAAAAATAAAGAAAAAAATAAAGAACTAAAAACTGGAATGACGATATGACAATTCAGGTTTTATTTTAAAAGCTTGTTCTCGTATTTTCCCTTTATTTTTATTTATTTATTTATCTATTTATTTATTTATTTATTTAGTGTGTGTGTGTGTGTGTGTGTGTGTGTGTGTGTGTGTGTGTGTGTGTGTGTGTGTGTGTGTGTGTGTGTTTCCCGTTTTCTCTCGAGGGGTAACTGTGGCGTATGAAAAAAATAACACTACAGACACAAACTATAAAAAAATGACTTAAAAAACAACAATTACAAAGACGATCTATCCGTCCATCTCTGTTCCCATCTGACTATTTCTATTTTAGTGTATCTTTCTATTGATCTATCACTCTATGCTTCTTAGTGTGTTTATCATTCTATTCATGTATTCATCTTCCAGTCTGTCTATCTACCCATCCATATTTATCATTTATCTGTCTATTCGCATATTTCTTTCTTTATTTTTCTATTTTTCTACCTACCTCTCTATTTATTCATTCA
>NC_087166.1:23191265-23218765 GCF_035594125.1 Scylla paramamosain | reverse complement strand
CCACTGCCATCACCACCACTACCATCATCACTGCTATCACCAACACCACCGTCACCACCGCTACCACTATCACCACTACTACTACTACTACTACTACTACTACTACTACTACTACTACTACTACTACTACTACTAATAGCAACAACAAAACAGTTTCATAAAGACAAGAATAAGTATTAAAATCACATAATATTTTTTTTTCAGACGATGGCCTCTCTCTCTCTCTCTCTCTCTCTCTCTCTCTCTCTCTCTCTCTCTCTCTCTCTCTCTCTCTCCCCCTGGTAATGAGACAGGAAGCAGGAAGCATTAGGCATGACTGGTTGTGTCTGACTTTATCAAATAAGAGAGAGAGAGAATGAAGATATGAAAGAATGACATCTCTCTCTCTCTCTCTCTCTCTCTCTCTCTCTCTCTCTCTCTCTCTCTCTCTCTCTCTCTCTCTCTCTCTGTCTGTCTGTCTCTGTCTCATAGAGGTATCACTACATGTTCATACCAAACATAACACCAAACATAACGAAACTATTCCACCAATGCTCCCCGTGGCCACCTTCTGCCCATTCCAGCCCAATTTCGCGCCCAATTAAGAGCCCAATTTCGCGCCCAATTCCAAGCCCAATTTCGAGCCAAATTTCACGGCAGCCTCACAGCAAAACCTTCAACTTTCGGCCGGAGTTGCGCGTGAGTTCTCGTCTAATTGTGCTGGCGATTTTAAAAAGAGAGGGACGGAATAATGAAGTCGCCAGGCCACCAGTTTTAGGTTTCTTTAGTGAGTTAAGAATACGAGTATATAGAGAGAAATAGAAAAATGAAAGAAGAGAAATAAGGTATTTATTTATTTATTTATTATTATTATTATTATTTTTTTTATTTTTTTGTATATTCAGAAGATTAAGGTAAGCTGAACGCCTGAAATTTCCATGGTCATCTTTTAAATGTCTGTTGATAATAGATTTTATTTATTTGTTTATTCATTTATTTATTCTATTTATATTTTTTTTTACTTTATAATTTACCTAGAAAGAAAGCTTAAATTCTCGGGCTCAAGTTTAATCATATTTTTCTTACAATCAGTATAAAAAAAAATGTGAAAATGTGTTAAATTTATGGACCCATTTTAAAATTACTCAATAAAAAACAAACTTACATACTTTTTAACCACTGTTGTTACTACTACTACCATTACCACCACCACCACCACCACCACCACTACTACTATTACCACCACTAATGCTAACTTTACTTTCTAATTTAGTGCAATTCCTACTATTCAGAGTAGAGCCTCCTTATTGGTGTATTGGGCACTAAGGAGGAGGAGGAGGAGGAGGAGGAGGAGGAGGAGGAGGAGGAGGAGGAGGAGGAGGAGGAGGAGGAGGAGGAGGAGGAGGAGGAGGAGGAGGAGGAGGAGGAGGAGGAGGAGGAGGAGGAGAAGCAATTAATAGGTAATCAGTCTTAAGATTTTCCACACATCACTAAAAATGAAAAAAAAAAAAAAAAAAATATATATATATATATATATATATATATATATATATATATATATATATATATATATATATATATATATATATATATATATATATATATATTACTTTCATTTATTCCGTAACGCTCATTTTTTTCCTTCCATGACTAAAAAAAAAAAAAAGAAAATACATAAATAGAAAAATGTACGAATTATTACTTTAAAAAAACCCCTTCAAAAAATCATCTTACATAACCGGAAAAAAAAGAATAATTTATTAACATTAAAATTTCCTCCCTTCATCTTTTTTTTTTTTTTTAATTAATGAAAAGAAACCGTAACTCATATATATTTTCTTTTTTTCTTTTTTGTAGGTAGGGTAATAAAGGTGGATGTCACCCATTTGTCCACATCCATCCACACGTCCACGCCTCCTGTATTCCACCCACCATCGTAACACACACACACACACACACACACACACACACACAATACCAGACTCACCACGCACACTAATTAAGAGAGAATATTAATAAAAGGGGGAAAAAAAAAGCCTCCCATTGCCACATTTTTTCCCCTCGCTGGAAAAAAAAGTAAAATGAACGTGAAAAAAAAGTATATTAAAACCTTGACGCCAAATTACCTGCTAGTGTTGCGATTTTCACTTAATTACTTACTTACGCACACACACACACACACGATCTCTCTCTCTCTCTCTCTCTCTCTCTCTCTCTCTCTCTCTCTCTCTCTCTCTCTCTCTCTCTCTCTCTCAACTTTGCCTACTAATACTGCTGCTACTACTACTACTACTACTACTACTACTACTACTACTACTACTACTACTACAACTACTACTATCACTATCATCACTATTATAATCGTCACCGTAACCATCACAACACCATCCTATAATTGTTGTCACCACCACCATTACCATCATCACCACTATCACCATCACCACCATCGCATCTACTCTTCCCATCACCATAACAAGCACCATCACATCACTATCACCACTATCACCATCACATCTACCCCAATCTCCATAACAAGCACCATCACTACCACCAAGACAGGCACTTTATTTTTTCATAGTCTCCCTTTCAAAACCACCATTTTCTCTTATCTCCATACACAACTCTATAAAATGCACAGAGAAACGAGGCAAGTTAAGACTCCCCACGATTAAGTTAGGTTAGGTTACGTTAGGTTAGGTTAGGTTAGGTTAGGTTAGGTTATGTTAGGTTAGGTTAGGTTAGGTTATGTTAGGTAAGGTTAGGCTAGGCTAGGTTAGGTTAGGTTAGATTAGGTTGGGTTAGCTTACGTTAGGTTAGGTTACGTAAGGTTATGTTAAGTAAGGTTAGGTTAGGTTACGTTAGGTTAGGTTAGGTTATGTTAGATTAGGTTAGGTTAGGTAAGGTTAGGTTAGATTAGGTTACGTTAGGTTAGGTTAGGTTAGGTAAGGTTAGGTAAGGTAAGGTTAGGTAGGGTTAGGTTAGGTTAGGTAAGGTTAGGTTAGGTTAGGTTAGGTAAGGTTAGGTTAGGGTAGGTAAGGTTAGGTTAGGTAAGGTTAGGTTAGGTTAGGTTAGGTTAAGTTAGGGAAGTTTAGGTTAGGTTAGGTTAGGTTAGGTTAGGTTAGGTTAGGTAAGGTTAGGTTTAGGTTAGGTTAGGTAAGGTTAGGTTAGGTAAGGTTAGGTTAGGTTAAGGTTAGGCTAGGTTAGGCTAGGTTAGGTTAGGTTAGTTAAGGTTAGGTTAGGTAAGGTTAGGTTAGATAAGGTTAGGTTAGGTTAGGTTAGTTTAGGTTAGCTTACGTTAGGTTAGGTTAGGTTAGGTTAGGTTAGGTTAGGTTAAGTTAGGTTAGGTAAGGTTAGCTTAGGTTACGTTAGATTACGTTAGGTTATGTTAGGTTAGGTAATGTAAGGTAAGGTTAAGTAAAGTTGAAAATGGTTTAGATAAGTTAGTTTAAGTATGTCACACGTTTAAAGAGAGGATTTCTTAAACATAGGGAAGTTCTCAATCTTGCCTCCTCCTCCTCCTGCTGGGGTACGCTGCCGAAGGAGACAGTAAATATGTATAGTTTCCCAAATACATTACAATTTTTAAGTTTGTGTGTTATTTTTCTTCTTTCCTGCTGTTGCATATAGATTTTTCCTCCTTATTAAGATTATTTTGTATATTCTGACGCAGTTTTATAATTTTTAAGCTTATCTTATATATATATATATATATATATATATATATATATATATATATATATATATATATATATATATATATATATATATATCATGCATTTCTTATTCTTTATATTCTTTCAAGGTTATTTCGTGTTCATTATTTTTTTCTTTTTTCTTTCGCATTCATTCGATTATATTTTTCAGACTGAGATACATTCAGGTGCTTTACTCTCTACACTGAATTCACAGCAACGATAATAATAATTTTTCAACTTCCAAATATTAATCTTTTTAGTTCTCTACCTTACCACACTCCTCCTCCTCCTCCTACTACTACTACTACTACTACTACTACTACTACTACTACTACTACTACTACTACTACTACTACTACTACTCCTCTTTTTCTCCTCCTCCCTTATTTACTTATCGTTTTTCCCCCCATTCCTACAATAACACTATAAAATACAATCTACGCTCTCCTTCTCCTCCTCTTCTCCTCCTCTTCCTCCTCCTCCTCCTTCTCTTCCTGTCCTATTGTGCTGTCCAGTGTCTCAGTCCCGTAGCTAGTAAGAAGTAGTTACCAAACAGCCTTGCAAGGAACTAAAGATCTGTTGCTGTTTGGTTTTCCTTTGTATTCCTTTGTATTCCTTATCCTCCTTCCCCTCCACCTCGTGCTTTCAAAACCCTCCTTCAGCCCCGCGGTCCCCACATTCTTTCCCTGATACTCTTCACAGTGAACAAAGGAGTGAATGAAGCGCCATTGGAAAAACGTCACGCGAGTCGGTCACTGAAAGGAAGCGAACGTTCAATGCAGCCAAAACGTTTCCTTGATAAAAAAAAAATAAATAAATAAATAAAAATAAAAATAAAGGGAAAAAAAGAGAACGTTTATTTGTAAGAAAATTTTAAGGATCGTATTGAATATGTATTGTTTTTATTTCTCTCTCTCTCTCTCTCTCTCTCTCTCTCTCTCTCTCTCTCTCTCTCTCTCTCTCTCTCTCATTATTTTTCCTACTTACCTTCCTTCCTCTCCTCCTATTTTAATCTTGTATGTATATATTCATTCTTCTTTTCCTTCTTTCTTTTCCTACTCCTTTTTCTTCCTCCTCCTAGCGCGCAGAGAGAAAGAAAGAGAGAGAGAGAGAGAGAGAGAGAGAGAGAGAGAGAGAGAGAGAGAGAGAGAGAGAGAGAGAGAGAGAGAGAGAGAGAATAATTTTCCTATTTTTTCCCCTTTTTCCACAATGTTTGTGAATCGTGTGTGTGTGTGTGTGTGTGTGTGTGTGTGTGTGTGTGTGTGTGTGTGTGTGTGTGTGTGTGTGTGTGTGTGTGTGTGTGTGTGTGTGTGTGTGTGTGTGTGTGTGTGTGTGTCCTTTACAAAATAGGAAGTAGAAATGTAAGTCAAATAAAAGTACAAAGAAAATAAACTACACTAGGTGTCCATGTTTATAATCCTCTCTCTCTCTCTCTCTCTCTCTCTCTCTCTCTCTCTCTCTCTCTCTCTCTCTCTCTCTCTCTCTCTCTCTCTCTCCACAATAGGAAGAGGACAAAAAAAAAAGAAAGAAGAATGAAAATATATACAAGATTAAATTAAAAATACACACATAACAAAGACACACACACACACACACACACACACACACACACACACACACACACACACACACACACACACACACACACAGCCTTGAGCCAGTCACCTGCTGCCCCTAGTCTAGCCTTCACTGTGGCGCCTCAGCCTAACGGAAGGCGGCCCGCCCACCACGCCCACAAGGAGGAGGAGGAGGAGAAGGAAAGTAGAGACGACGAGGACAGGTAGGACAAAGAGGACATAAAGGAGGAGGAGGAGGAGGAGGATAATCTACATGTACTCTATAGTTTATCTTATTTCTTCTTTTCTTCCTCCTCCTCCTCCTCTTCTTCTTCTTGTTCTTGTTCTTCTTGTTCTTGTTCTTCTTTCTTGTCACCGTCAATTTATAAGATTATTATTCTATATTAGCATTTATTATCTTGAATTTTTCTTTGTTTAGGATCATTCATATAATGCAATCTCTCTCTCTCTCTCTCTCTCTCTCTCTCTCTCTCTCTCTCTCTCTCTCTCTCTCTCTCTCTCTCTCTCTCTCTCTCTCTCTCTCTCTCTACCTGTGCGCGTGAAGGCGGCCAAGGTAAACACCAACATTTATTATTATTATTATTATTATTATTATTATTATTATTATTATTATTATTATTATTATTATTATTATTGTTGTTGTTGTTCTTGTTATCATCGACATTACTAATATTTTTGTTATATCTGTTTCTGTTATTGCTACCACCACCACCACCACCACCACCATCACCACCACCACCACTACTACTACTACTACTACTACCGGGGAGAGAGAGAGAGAGAGAGAGAGAGAGAGAGAGAGAGAGAGAGAGAGAGAGAGAGAGAGAGAGAGAGAGAGAGAGAGAGAGAGAGAGAGAGAGAGAGAGAGAGAGAGAGAGAGAGGCATGTCTACCCTACAACTCTCACAGAAAACTCTCGTCACACGCCACGGCAGAAAACGCGCTAAATTATTTAAAGGGCATACTTGTATATTCTGAAGCGTCTCCCTCTGCGTGATGATCTCCTGTTTTCAGTTAGTTTTTTCATAAGTATACAAAGAAACATACACACTGAAAGCAATGTAGGGTGCCTGTGTATATATTTCCTTCCTTTTCTTTCATTCTTTGTATTTATTTGTTTGTTAATTTGTTTATTTATTTATTTTTTAAGTTTCTGTATCTTATTATTTTGTTACTTTAAAAATTACACAACTTTTTTTCTTTCTTTCTTTATCTTGTCCCTATTTGTTTGTTTTACTTATTCGTTTATTTATTTATTTATTTTTGTTGGTGCTTCAAGATCTTGTAATTTTTTTTTACTATCATACGCACACCAAACTTAATTTTTTTTATTTCTTTTTCATTTCTAGTTTTCTTCTTTATTTGCTCTTTTTTTCAAGCACGTGCCATAAATTTCCAAACAATTACAGTTTCTTTATTTTTTTCTTTTGTTTACGACTGAAAAAACAAACAAACAAACAAACAAAACACTTGAATTCACAGCAACCATTACACTCAACATAATCAAAAAACATTTTACTTACTAACTTATTCTTCTTTTCATTTCTAACCTTTTTTTTTTTCTTTCTTTCTTTCCATCCTTTTTTTCAACAATTACCAATCTCTTGCAACACCAAAGCATGACAATGTAACAAAACGATGACAGTAAAATTAAATGACTAACACACCTTGTATACCTTGCCTTTACCTATCAATTACCTGGCATTACGTGGAGCTACATATCCATGACACTCTAATTAGCACAGGGAATCATTATGTAACACGCATTATGTTGGTGATGGATAATGATGAGGTTAAAATGATGTAGTTTGGCTGGGAGGGGGAAGTGCTGGAGATGAGAGGGGAACTGTTTGGGATGAGAGAGAGAGAGAGAGAGAGAGAGAGAGAGAGAGAGAGAGAGAGAGAGAGAGAGAGAGAGAGAGAGAGAGAGAGAGAGAGAGAGAGAGAGAGAGAGAGAGAGAGAGAGAGAGAGAGAGAGATAAGGACAGAGACAGGAACAGAAACACAAAAAGAAAAAAAGAAAGTAGAAAATAGAAACAGGAACACAGAAAGAGAGACAAACACACGAACACACAGACATAGACAAAAATAAAAGAAAAATAGACAAAAAACAGAAACAGACACACAAATAAGAAAGAAAAAACAAGAACAGATAAAAGAAAAATCAGAAACAAACAAACAAACAAACAAACAAACAAACAAAAAAAGGAAGGAAGGAAGAGAGAACACAGGAAGAGAGAAACGTAGAAACACCAGAACTGAGACAAAGACAAACACACAAACACAAACACACACACAAACACAAACACACACACACACACACACACACACACACACACACACGAACCCTTCCCCCCAACCCCCCAAACAAACACACATACACACATCCAGCACCTGTCAGCACTAATTACTGCTCATGGGTCACGCTGTACACCCTGACATTACCTGAGTTACGCACACACACCCCTGAACCTTGACCTTCCCCCGGCAAAGGTCATGCAGGCAGCCGGAAGAGGGACGAAGAGTTTACCCGGTGCCTCCCCCACGGAAACTGACAGACAGGTGAATAAATAACTGGCTCAAAGTGGAAGTGGGAATACTCTTTGTCCCCTTGAGGTTTGAATGTAATGGTGCTAAAATCTGGGGAGTTTTTTGGGGTGTATGAGTGTTAATATGCGTAGACTGGCTTTGTTTACGAGAAAATAGTAAGGAAAAATGAAATGGTAATAATGGTAAGTAGAGAAGAGGTGCGCTATTGTTTCTTGAGGTTTGGTGGAACTGGTGGTAAATTTGGGGTTTCTGGGAGCTTTGTGAGATATGTTGGCGTAGTTTTTGTGAAAAGTTTGGGAAAAAATAAAAATGAGGCCTTGGTTTGTTTTATTTTTTATTTCTTTGATGTTTAAGGTGAAGTGGTGCTAAATGTAAGGTTTCTGGGAGTTTTTTTGTGAGTTAGTGTAGTTTTTTGTGAAAAGTTTGGGAAAAAAAATAAAAAAGGGGCCTTGGTTTGTTGTATCTTTGATGTTTTAGTCATCGTCCACTGTGGAACTAATGATATTCTGTAGTTTTTGTTGCCTTTTTGTTTCCCTTTTGTACGTATCACAGGAACTGGACAATGAAAAAAAAAACCCTTCCTGAAATTCCAACTTCCAAAAGAAAAAAAAAAGTAAAATATAAAAAAATCTCGTTCAAATTTTCACTTTGAGAGAGAGAGAGAGAGAGAGAGAGAGAGAGAGAGAGAGAGAGAGAGAGAGAGAGAGAGAGAGAGAGAGAGAGAGAGAGAGAGAGAGAGAGAGAGAGAGAGAGAGAGAGAGAGAGAGAGAGAGAGAGAGAGAGAGAAATAAAAACATAAAAATTTGCTCAACTTCCCACTTGCAAACAGTCAAAGAAAACGTTCCACAATCATCCGTTTTCGTTTGCCAGCTAACCAACAAAACCACTTTAGCCCCAATCCGGTTCCACACTCAACTCTGGCCGCTACTTTTCGTTTGGGGGCACACCATCAATTAAAACTAGTAAGGCAGTCGGGCCAATTCTGCAGTTTATCCAACCAAACCTCTCCCCCATGTTGGTAAGCTCCCGAACAAACAGGAGGAGCATTTTGTTTGGGTAACTCACCAAGAGACTGTGGAATTCACCCCATGAAAACGTCAAAAGATGGTAAGCACTTCAGTTCCAAAGGTGTCTCGTTACTTCTTTGATACAGCTCAGGTCGTGGGAAGGGAAGGAGGAAGCAAGAGATAAACAGACGGAGGGTTCCAGAGTACACCAGTTAGCGGGATGAGAAAGTGAAGGTACTGGCTAAATGATAAGAACAGTACTAGTTTTATTACCGAACCTTAGGAATAAAAAGACTGTGTAGAAAGACAGACACAGAGTTCCAGAGTTTACCAGTTAGCAGGGTGATATTGTGAAGATACTGGCTAAATGACAAGAGCAGTACTAGTTATATTATTGAACCTTGCTAGTAGAAAGGCTGACAGAGTAGAAGGACACAGAGAACAGTACTAGTTATGCAGTTTTTTCTTGCTAGTAGAAAGATAATAATTTTCTACCATCAGCAAATTACAAACATGTTCTCTTCTTTCGTGTGTGTTGAGACAGCAGTGGTAGTTATGCTATCAAACCTTACTAGTGGGAAGATAATACATTTTCATTATCTGTAAACTTTTTGTGTGTTTCTCTTCTCCGTGTGTGTAGAGACAAACTAAACTAAATTTCTAGCATTTAAAATTCACCTGTTTACCTTTCCTTTCCAATGTTTAATAAAAAATCTCATCAATCCCACAGGTGTTAATTAGAGAGAGGGAAAAGTGTTGTGAGGTGAGCCGCTTTAAAAGGTGAGGGGGAACAGGTGAGAGGGGGCAGGGGGCCGGGGCGTGATGAGAGAGATGGTTCCCGATGATAAGAACCTTCATGTATTGCTCCATTTGACACTGTGGTGGTGGTGGTGGTGGTGGATTAACACGACTCTCTTATCCATATAAATATCATTCTATTGTTAATGCTCTCTCTCTCTCTCTCTCTCTCTCTCTCTCTCTCTCTCTCTCTCTCTCTCTCTCTCTCTCTCTCTCTCTCTCTCTCTCTCTCTCTCTCTCTCTCTCTCTGGGTAAGCTGCAAGCATTCAGTCATCAGGTAAAAACAAGATAATACCCAAACCAATTAGTCACCAGGTAAACTCAGACCAAACACTCCGTCACCAGGTACCCGTAAACACAAGGTAAACTCCAGGTGCAGTAGACTCAAACCAAGCAGTCACCAGGTAAACCCACACCAGTCACTCAGTCACCAGGTAAACCCACACCAGTCACTCAGTCACCAGGTAAACCCACACCAGTCACTCAGTCACCAGGTAAACCCACACCAGTCACTCAGTCACCAGGTAAACCCACACCAGTCACTCAGTCACCAGGTATACCCACACCAGTCACTCAGTCACCAGGTATACCCACACCAGTCACTCAGTCAGCAGGTATACCCACACCAGTCACTCGGTCACCAGGTAACCTCAAGCCACTCAGTCACCAGGTAAACCCACACCAGTCACTCAGTCACCAGGTACTCGTCAACACAAGACAAACACCAGAAGCCACACTCACCAGTAGAGGATGTCGTTTGAGTAGTGCACCTGGTACCTCACAGTGCGGCACAGGGCACGCAGGGCAGGCTCCCGCAGCCAGCACAGCGCCTCCATGCCGCGAAGACACCCGTAGATGAGGTCCAACTCCTGAAAGGGGGAGAAGAGGGTGTGGTGAAATGGTGGTACTGTATATTGCATGGGTTTAAGACTGTGGTGATGTGTGGTGGTGTGTGGTGCTGAATTGATTTGAGTTTTCGGTAGTGTGTGGTGGTGAGTGTGGTGCTGCCTTGATCTGGGATTGTGGTGGTGTGTGGTGAGTGTTGAACTGCAATGATCTGGTGGTGAGTGGTGGTGCGTGTGATAGTGCACTGATTAGGGATTGCGGTGGTGAAAGTGCTAGCGTTTGATAGTTTAACAGTGGTGTTCCTCAGGGTTCTGTCCGGTCACCTACACTCTTTCTACTATTCATCAATGATCTTCACAGCCAGACTTCTTCCCCTGTCCACTCCTGTAGGCACGTGGTGAGGCGGTGAACACTGGACGTTGCACTGACTCCCTAATACACGTACCAATACAAGATTTGCATGTATATTCAATAAAGATCTTCAGTTATATTAAAGTGTTGCAAGACATGGCTGTGATTCTAAGCAACTCCAGGCATTCACTACACTGTATTTTGTTAAATGACTGGCATAATAGTAGTAGTAGTAGTAGTAGTAGTAGTAGTAGTAGTAGTAGATGTAGTCAAACTATTCATGGACCTAATTACCTTGCTATTCAGAGAGAGAGAGAGAGAGAGAGAGAGAGAGAGAGAGAGAGAGAGAGAGAGAGAGAGAGAGAGAGAGAGAGAGAGAGAGAGAGAGAGAGAGAGAGCTAACCCACACACCCACACACACACCAGACTCCTTCATCTTCCTTATCTCACCATCTCCCTCCATCCTTTAATCCAAACTGCCCCTCACATCCCCATCACCCACCACCACCACCACCACACACCCCACCTACCCATTCCTTCCCCCACACCATTCCCTCGCCCTCCCACCACCCAACCATCACCTCGTCAGCCACGTAAACAAGCCACAGTACCCTCAGTGAGATAAGAGGATAATATAGTGTTAGAAAAGCAGAAAACAACAGCAAAAAGAGTAGGTGTGGGTGGGATGGATTGAGGGACGAAGGGAAGGAAGGTGGATAGGATGGAAGGGTGGAGAGACGAAGGGAAAGGAGGAAAGGAAGGAACACTGAGGGATGGAAACGGAGGGAAGGAGGGACAGAGGGATGAAGGAGGAAGATTAGATGGAGAATTGAGGGACGAAGGATAGGGAGGAAGAAGGAGAGATGGGAGGAAAAGAAAGGGAGGACTGAGAGAAGGAAAAGAGAAAAATAGCAGACTGAAGGAAGGAAGAGGGGAGAACAGAAAATCGAGGGAAGGAGGAAGGAGGAATGAGGGAAGAAGGATGAATGGAGGGAAGGAAGAGAGGAAGAAAGGGAAGAAATTATGATTGATAACTCAAGAAAGCAGCTCCTTTTTGTGGCCTTACTGGCAGTTTATTTCCTTAAATGTGTAATGTTGAAATAAAAGGGAGGGAGGGAGGGAGGGAGGGAGGGAGGGAGGGAGGGAGGGAGGGAGAGAGGAAGGAAGGAAGGAAAGAAGGAAGGAAGGAAAAATCAAGTGTTCATTTTTCAACTTCCTGGCTGTAGAATATTTGCTCCATTTTTTTATATATATATATATATTTTTCTCATATAAGGAAGAAAAAACATTTATATAACTCAGAGAGATACTGTGTCTTGAGAGAGAGAGAGAGAGAGAGAGAGAGAGAGAGAGAGAGAGAGAGAGAGAGAGAGAGAGAGAGAGAGAGAGAGAGAGAGAGAGAGAGAGAGAGAGAGAGAGAGAGAGAGAGAGAGAGAGAGAGAAATACACACACACATAAATAAAGACTTCCACGACAGATTTACATTTTCTTTACTAAACACAAAAAAAAAAAAAAATAATAATAAAATAAATAAATAAATAAATAAATAAATAAATAAATACATAAATACGAGTAAAATCACCTCTTGCTCTTCCTCTCTTTACTCCTCCATTCCTCAGTTTCTCCCTTTCCCAATCCCCATCTCTCCTAGTCTCTCTTTATGTCCCCTTCCTCCACCCATTTCTCCTTTCTCACTTCCTCCCTCGAGTCCATTCCTCCTTACCATCACTTCCTCCCTTCTATAGCCCTCTCTATCCCTCCCATCCATCCCACCGGCTCTCCCCTTCCCTCCTTTCTCCCTTCACTTTCTTCGTAAACCCTTCCCTCTCGCCCATCTCTCAGTACCATCCCTCTCTCCCTTCCTACAATCCCTTCCCTCTTACCCATCCCTCCAACCAGCCCGCCCCTTCCTTGCCGCGCCCCTCCATCCCTCCCTTCTTCACTTCCTTCCTAAACCCTTCCCTCTCTCCTATTTCTACCCTCCCACCTTCCCTCCCATCCCTTCCTCCTCCTCCTCCTCCTTCCCATCCCTGCAACCAGGCCGTCTCTTCCCTGCAGCGCCCTTCCCACGCCCCAAGGAGCAACACAGCGCCCATAACGGCTCGTCATTACCGCAGACAAACCTCCACTAGCTCCTTTTGTCTCTGTTGCGCCCCAAAAGTCACCTCGTTAATGCAAGACCGAAAGAAAAAAAAAAGTTTTCCGGTTTTTAAAACATTCGTTATAATTATTGGTCCATTGTGGTGGTGGTGGTGGTGGTGGTGGTGGTGGTGTGGTGGAGGACTAGTGGAAGAGGAGGTGGAGGTAAGGAGAGAAGAATAAAATGGACAGGGAGGAGGGAGTAATTGAAAAGGGTAGAGGAGGAGGAGGAGGAGGAGGAGGAGGAGGAGGAGGAGGAGGAGGAGGAGGAGGAGGAGGAGGAGGAGGAGGAAGGATAAGAAAATCAGTTGCTCTTAAATTACGTGACTAAATGAGAGAGAGAGAGAGAGAGAGAGAGAGAGAGAGAGAGAGAGAGAGAGAGAGAGAGAGAGAGAGAGAGAGAGAGAGAGAGAGAGAGAGAGAGAGAGAAATTTTCCCTTTTGCCTGCTCTAGTGGTTTGTTAATTGGCTACCTTTACCTGCCCTACACCTGAGCAACACACGTGCACTCACCACAACACACAGGTGAGCTGAAGTAAAGAACACAAGAGCACAAGGAAAGAAAAGCTGCAGGGAGCCATTAGACCAGCACGTGGCCCTCCTTTTATAAAACACCTACCTATATCCATCTATCTTTCCTATATAGAGTCACATGATCGTTTAACCCTTTCATATGCAACAATTCACAACACTAAGAGCAATGCAAGGAATCTTCATAAGCATCTGCAAAAAAGGAAGGTATAAACAAGTATAGATTTTGCAATTTCTAGGCAGTGCAATGTTTGGAGGTGGCTGTGGAACAAGGAAGGATGTGTCAGAGTGGTTAGTAGTTAAGGAGGGATGTGTCAGATAAGGTGAAAATTTTCTACTGATTACCGAGTCTATTCCAGTCATTTAAGTCTATTTATAAACTATTTCTCTCATCGTCTAAAGCTTCCTATTGACTCAGCATCAACAACCTGATTGCTGAGTATATTCCTGCCATCTAACTCTATATTCCTTCAATAATTTCTTCCTTTTCTAAACTTTCCTACTGAATGTCTAACATTGTGATTACTGAGTCTATTCCAGTCATCCACCATTGTCAACTTTTTTCTCTCATCTAAAAATCTCTATTATTCTAGTCATCTAACTACGTGTGTATTGCTAAACTAATTTAATCATTTCCTGAAAGCCTACGAACTGACTAACAACCTGATTACAGAGTCTATTCCATTCATCTGCCACATTTGAGAACCAGTTTTCTATCACTTTCTAAATCTATCTTTACCAAGCTTGACTCCGTTATTTCTCGCCCTGTCCTGACTACTGCCCTTGTGAATAATGTTTATCCTGTTATCTTTATTTGTTTATATACTGAAGTTTACTTTTTTTATTGTTCTTAATGTTCAACTATAAAATTCGGTACCTTTAGCTAGAACACCATTTGGTTCAGAAAGGGTAGCTAGAGTATGTGTCTTGATAACCCTGCACACTGTTATTCATGTACAGATTAATGTTATAGATGTTTCGCTGTTTCATGTCCCTTGTGTCACCTCAGTACCACCACCAGACCCCCTTCTTGTTCTAGGCCATTCTAATTTAAAAGACAGAGTGTGTTTTAGATTTTTTGGGTTGATTTTGTTGGTAAAATAATATCTTTTTTGTTTAATTAAATGTTTTTTTTCGCTTATTTTAATTGTTTTATTTATTTATTTTTTTCTCTCTCTCTCTCTCTCTCTCTCTCTCTCTCTCTCTCTCTCTCTCTCTCTCTCTCTCTCTCTCTCTCTCTCTCTCTCTCTGCATTATTATCTTCATTTTTTAATCATATGTTTACGCCTCACTCTCACTCACTTCCGCATTGTTAACTCTCTCTCTCTCTCTCTCTCTCTCTCTCTCTCTCTCTCTCTCTCTCTCTCTCTCTCTCTCTCTCTCTCTCATTAATCTTTTAAACTTGCTTTCACACCTTCCTCTCTCCCACTTCCGCTCTGCTAACCTTCTACCTTTCTCTCTCTCTCTCTCTCTCTCTCTCTCTCTCTCTCTCTCTCTCTCTCTCTCTCTCTCTCTCTCTCTCTCTCTATGTTCCGTCCCCCTCAAAATAATGATCTTATACATTGTTCTTTCCTCCTCCTCCTCCTCCTCCTCCTCCTTCATTACATCTGAATTTATTTCCTCCTCTTCCTCTTCCTCCTCCTCCTCCTTTTTATCTCCTTCCTTTCCTCCTTTCTTACTTACATTCTGCTTTCCCGTCTCACATCATGCGTTGCTCTCATTTTACTCTCCTCTTTCTCCCTCCTCCTCCTCCTCCTCCTCCATTTCTTCTTTCTCCTCCTCCTTATTTCCCTCCGTTTCCTCCTCCTCTCTTTCCCTCCTTTGTCATTACCTTTTCCCTCCATCATTACTCGTTCCTTCTGCTTAAATTTATGCTTTCCTCCTCCTTCCCTTCCTTCTTCTTCTCTCCTTCTTCTCCTTTGCTTCTCCTCCTCCTACTCCTTATTTCCTCCTTTCTGTCTTTCCTCTTTCCTTTCTTCCATCTCTCCCTTCTGGTCTTTAATTTCTCTCTCTCTCTCTCTCTCTCTCTCTCTCTCTCTCTCTCTCTCTCTCTCTCTCTCTCTCTCTCTCTCTCTCTCTCTGAAGTCATGCATGTCTCTCTCCCTCCCTCATGATCAATATACTTTCGGCAGGTAATTTAAGTCTTGCATCTCTCTCTCTCTCTCTCTCTCTCTCTCTCTCTCTCTCTCTCTCTCTCTCTCTCTCTCTCTCTCTCTCTCTCTCTCTCTCTCTCTCTCTGATCTGCCGCCGCTGTCAGTGTCTCCCTTTAAACACACACACACACACACACACACACACACACACACACACACACACACACACACACACACACACACACAATGGTCTCAGCTGTCATCATAGTTCGTGCAGCTGAAGAGAACACAAGAACACAAGAACACAAGGAACACAAGGAACATTCCACCACTCTCAGCCTTCCTTCCTGACCAACACTCCACTCACTGTCATCACCATCAACACCCTTACCAGCCCACGTCTTACTGAATCACTCTTATTATTCTCACAGGAACGAGTGTATCAGAGGAACAAAGCTGGAGAGGCGAGAGTGAGGTAGCGTGGGCGTGTCAGGAGAGACGAGGAGTGTGAGGGGAGGTGGATGCTGGAGATGGATGTACCCGGCAGGAGAGCAATATAACGTAACCCAGGAGAAGGTTTATGGGTGGAGTAAAAGAAGACAAGCTTGTAATGGGTGTGACTGAAGGAGGCGCAGAGGAGGGGGTGTGTTGGGGAAGGCTGATCCACCGTGGCGACACATGAAGGGACCAACGCCAAGATGATTCTCAGATGAAGTTTAAGTAGAACATTCTTGTATTAAGACACTTTGTTCTCTCATCTGGGATACTGTCTGAGGCCACAAATGATAAGTCGTGTTCCTTTGAGTGTTTTTCTATTGAAGCTTCAGAACAATTGTCAAACTATGGCTACACTTCAAGAAATAACTTCCATTACAGCTTGTTAAACGTTAAACTAAGGCTACTGTCATGAAAACACCCTTGAATACATCCAGATACCTTCCACTACAGCCTGTTGAATGTTAAACTAAAGCTACTGTCATGAAAACACCCTTTTAAAACCCCTAAATAACTTCCACTACAGCCTGTTAAATGGAAGAGATAAGACGACAAAATGTTAGGAAGTTTATATAAATAACTGTAGCACTTAAGGTCGCATTCTTTAACGCTTTATTTTGACATCAGGACTCCTTTATAAACTCACAGGGATTATTAGTCCTGTTTTTATTTCCTCCTTTTTGTCTTTCCCTTTTTCCTTCTTCCATCTTTCGCCTCTCTTTAATCTTCCGTTCTTATCCCCCCCAACTCTCTCTCTCTCTCTCTAAAACCACAAAGATGATTACTCGTCCTGTTATAAATGTTTTCCCAACTGATGATGCACCATTATTCTCAAACTATTGCAAAATCACGAAAACAACTTTGAAAACCAGAAGAAAACTACCTTCATTACAGCCTGTTGAGTGAAGGAAGTAGAAAGACGAAATGTTTAGGAATAAGTTCTCCATAAACAAAGTCTTTAAGGATTATTATGACCTAACGCTTGTGAACAGAAAGGAAAGGTTAACTCGATGACCTGACCCTCGTTATCGTTCTGATGTTTATCAATGTATCGAGTTTATTGTAATGATTCGTTATTTTGGCTGTTCCGTGTAATTTTTGCCTGAATGACGCTCTCTCTCTCTCTCTCTCTCTCTCTCTCTCTCTCTCTCTCTCTCTCTCTCTCTCTCTCTCTCTCACTCAGCGTCGCAGTGTTGAATCGCTTGCTATCGTCTGTTACTGCCATGTTTACTGCTTCTCTCACCCTCTTCACTGCCTCTCCCTTCCTGTTTTTTTTTTTATCGTTGATTATATATCTTATCATTATAGTTGTTTTTGTGCAGTTTGTATCGCCCTTCACTAGTTTCTTTTTACGAAAGAAATCAAGTATTACGAACATTTCTCTGTACTGTTATTTATTTATTTTTTTTTAACCTTCTTCTTCTTCTTCTTCTTGAACGACCACACCACGTTGAATTCACCGCTTCTCATCCGATCAGCGAAGTTAAGCAACGTTGGGTCCGGTTAGTACTTGGATGGGTGACCGCCTGGGAACTCCGGATGTTATTGGCATTGTAACTCTTTTACAGGAACCGCCACGTGTAGGCTTGATGGCTTCTTGCAGCTTCCCTTATTTTTTTATCTTTTTCTTCTTCTTCTTCTTCTTCTTCTTCTTTCTGCTCCTCCTCTTTATCTTCCTCCTGCTCTTCAATACCCCTTAAAAATAAAGATATATACTGTTGCTTCTTGTTTCTATGTGTTCCTTCTTCTTCTTCTTTTTCTTCTTCTTCTTCTTCTTCTTCTTCTTCTTCCTCTTCCTCATTCACCTTCTTCCTCTTCTTTTCTTATTTTTCCCTTGGTTCTTTCTTCTCCTGTCCTCTTCCTTTTCCTCCTTTCTACTCCTTCAACTCCTTCTCATCGCCCTTATCCTCCTCCTCTCCTCTTCTTCCTCCAGCGCCTACACACCACCACCACCACCACCACCACTACCACGAGACATCCTCACCACAACCCACCAATCCACAATAAGACAAAACCCCCATTCACCACCTCCTCCACTCATCTCCCCGTCATCTCCACCTCACCTCCGCCACTATCAATTCGTTCATCTCCATCCTGCCTTCCCTTCAATCATGTCAACTGCCTCTTTTCCACCTTCATCATCTCAAATCATATTAATTTGTTCGTTTCTCCTTATTCTTGTTCTTCCTCTTCCTCTTCTTCTTCTTCTTACTGTTGTTGTTGTTGTTGTTGTTCCACCTTCAGCCTTCTCCTCCTTCGGTATATTTCCTTCTTTCTCTTCTCTCTCTCCTTCTTCTCCAGCTTATTCTCTTTTGTCTTCCTCTTCAGCGTTTTCCTCCTCCTCCTCCTCCTCCTCCTCCTCCTCCTCCAGAATCTTCCTTTTTTTTTCTTCCCCCTCCTCCTCCTCCTCCTCCTTCGGCGTTTTCCCTTCTTCCTCCTTCTCCAGTTTTCCTCCTTCTCCTCCTCCTCTTCATCCTACTCCTCTTCCTTCTTCGTAATTTTATCTTCTTCCTCTTCTTTCCTCCTTCTTCAGCCCTCTTCTCTTTCGGCATCTTCTGTTTTTCCCTTTTCCTCCTCCTCCTCCTTCTCCTCCTCCTCCTCCTCCTCCTCCTCCTCCTCCTCCTCATCATCATCATCATCATCATCTAGCTTCTTCCTTTCTTAATCTTCTTTCTCTTCCTCCAACTTCCTACTCCTCCTTCGGCATCTTCTCTTCTTCCTTTTCTTCCTCCTCCGGCAGGCTACACGAGGGTTGTTTGAGGGTGGTTAAGGAGGAGGAGGAGGAGGAGGAGGAGGAGGAGGAGGAGGAGGAGGAGGAGGAGGAGGAGGAGGAGGAGGAGGAGGAGGAAGAGCGTTATATTATTGGTGATTCTTTCTGTAAACTCTCTCTCTCTCTCTCTCTCTCTCTCTCTCTCTCTCTCTCTCTCTCTCTCTCTCTCTCTCTCTCTCTCTCTCTCTCAGTCCCCTATCACTAAAACCTTTGATGATAGATAATTACACCTCAATATTATTATAAAATAATAAATAAATAAACAACACGAACACCAGAAAATATTTTTCATTAAAGGAGGAGGAGGAGGAGGAGGAGGAGGAGGAGGAGGAGGAGGAGGAGGAGGAGGAGGAGGAGGAGGAGGAGGAGGAGGAGGAGGAGGAGGAGGAGCAGGAGGCGACACAAGGAAATAATGAGACTACACCTTTCCTCTCCTTGCCCCCTCCCCCTTCGCCAGGTGAGTTCCGGAGGGCGCTCTCTTAATTAGGTGCCGTGAGAAGTGGCCAGGTGCGTGCGGCAGGTGACAGGGAGCGCAAGAGAACACAAATGAAGTGCAAATATAACTTCCTGTTTGTGATAAAGTGAAATGAGAGAAGAAGAGAAAAAGGGAAAAAAATTAGAGGAGTGGAGGGATGAAGGAAGGAATGGAGGAAATATGCAAAGAGAAGGATTTGGGAGGAAAGGAGGGAATGTAATGGTGGGAGGGAGAGAATCTGGTAAATATGGAGAGAAGGGAGAGAGGTGGAGGGAAAAACTTCGAGGGAATGGGAGACGTAAGAAAGATGAGAAGGAAGAACGAAGGGAAGAAAGAAGGGAGTATGGGTAAAAGGAGGGATAGAGAAAAAGGAAGGAAGGAAAGAAAGGACATGGAGAGAAAAAGGAAGAGAAGAAAAAAAAGATAAGGATTGCAATTTTATTCTCCCTCTCTCTCTCTCTCTCTCTCTCTCTCTCTCTCTCTCTCTCTCTCTCTCTCTCTCTCTCTCTCTCTCTCTCTCTCTCTCATATCTTACTGCAACACGAGTCAACAAAATAAAGCGAGGGATTCTGGCCGATTGCATCTCTCTCTCTCTCTCTCTCTCTCTCTCTCTCTCTCTCTCTCTCTCTCTCTCTCTCTCTCTCTCTCTCTCTCTCTCTCTCTCTCTCTTGACGTAACAATACATTCCCACGAAAGCAATAATTCTAGCGGGAAGAGAGAGAGAGAGAGAGAGAGAGAGAGAGAGAGAGAGAGAGAGAGAGAGAGAGAGAGAGAGAGAGAGAGAGAGAGAGAGAGAGAGAGAGAGAGAGAGAGAGCATAGTGTACAATATGCATAATTTGGAGTTCAACAACAACAACAACAACTACAACTACTACTACTACTACCACCACCACCACCACCACTACTGACTACTACTACTACTACTACTACTACTACTACTATAACCACATCCATCACACTAACTCCACCGAGAAAACACACACACACACACACACACACACACTGAGGACACACTGTACTCCACACTTCCGGTTGTGCCCTAACATAAACAAGAGAGAGAGAGAGAGAGAGAGAGAGAGAGAGAGAGAGAGAGAGAGAGAGAGAGAGAGAGAGAGAGAGAGAGAGAGAGAGAGAGAGAGAGAGAGAGAGAGAGAGAGAGAGAGATTTCTTCCTTCTAAATTAGTCTAGTTAAGGCGGGAAGGAGGAAGGTACAGAAGAGAGAGAAGAGAGAGAGAGAGAGGGAAAGACGGAAGGAGAGAGAAAACAGAAGCAGTAAAAAAGAAATAAGAAAGGGAGAGAACAGAAAGAGAGGAAACAAAGGAAAAAAAGAAAGGAAAAGACATAGAAAGAAGAGAAAAAGAGGAACGGGGAGAGAGAGAGAGAGAGAGAGAGAGAGAGAGAGAGAGAGAGAGAGAGAGAGAGAGAGAGAGAGAGAGAGAGTTGTTTTAATTATTATGAACATGGAGAGACTCACTCGAGAGGAGGAGGAGGAGGAGGAGGAGGAGGAGGAGGAGGAGGAGGAGGAGGAGGAGGAGGAGGAGGAGGACGAGGAGGAGGAGGAGGAGGACGAGGAGGAGGAGGAGGAGAAAAATATGAAGCAAATGAAGAGAAAGAAGAAGAAAGGAGAGATATTTTTTCCAGTTCCTTCATTAATCTCTCTCTCTCTCTCTCTCTCTCTCTCTCTCTCTCTCTCTCTCTCTCTCTCTCTCTCTCTCTCTCTCTCTCTCTCTCTCTCGCGCTACCTAATCTCGCCGTAAAAACTCATTTCGCATCCTGATTTCTTTGAAGATCTCAAGAAGTTACGCATCAGATTTGAGAGAGAGAGAGAGAGAGAGAGAGAGAGAGAGAGAGAGAGAGAGAGAGAGAGAGAGAGAGAGAGAGAGAGAGAGAGAGAGAGAGAGAGAGAGAGATTTCCCCAAACATAATTTCACTCCATCAAAAAAATAAGGTTAGGGAAATTCGTCATACGGAGAATAATTTAAAGAGGAAATTTCCGTGGTGATGGAATGAAAATAAATGAATGAATGAATAAATAAACAAATGAAAAAAAAAAAAATAGTCAATAAACAGATGTAACTCAAAAGAAGACATAATACAACTAATTTAGGAAAAACAAACAAACAAACAAAAAACAAACAGGAGATTAAGAGCAAAGTCACACAGAAGACAAATGACTGAGACGAGAGATGTACACAATACAATACTGAACTGAAATTAACTGGACTGGACGGTGTGGGACTCAAGTGGACTGGACTGAGCTTAGGTGGATCAGACTGCACTATGTATTAAGTGGGACTCTACTGGACAACATAGGACTGAAAAGAACAAGACTGGACTGGACTTAACAGGACTGAACTAAACTGTACTGCACTTGCAATGAACGAAAGTGAATTGAATGGACTGAACTGCAATGGACAGGACAGGAATGAATATGGCTCAAAGTGACTGGACAGACTGGTCTTTAGCGGACTGAATAAAACTGAAGGACTGGACTGGATTGGTCTTGACTGGACTGAACTGTACAAACTTTCATAGCAGGGAGTGTAGGTATCTTGCGAAGGACTGTCGACGCTTTTGCTCTTATTTCCTGAAGAGTTTGCTGACCGCTGCTGGATGAGACTGTTCTGCTATTCAAGACTAGTGGTGATCGTGTTGTTTGTGACAAGTGTCCAAGCTTTTGTCGTTCTGGAGCACCAATGACGATTCTGAGGCTTGAAAACTGTTGAATAATTTGTTAAATGGTGCCGAGTTTTTTACTATTCGTGAAAACTGATTAGATTTTTTTTTCTTTTTGGATAGTGAAAATTTTTCTTCTTTAAAGCTGTGGAATATTTTGCTGAATTCTGTTGGCAATTTTTTTTTTGGGGGGGGGGGCGGGGTGTCAGAAATTTCATGCTATTGGGAATTGTAGTGAGAGGGAAAACTGCCGAGAATTTTGTTGTTCTGGAAAACTGTTTGGTGTTTCATGGCTGTCGTTGGCAGCTGGAAATATTCTGCTATTCCAGGCATCTCTCGTGAATTTTTCCCCTCTAAGACTGTTGGGGATTTCGCTATTCTTGGAAGCTCTTAAGATATTTTCTCCCCGAGACCCAAAGGGGGATTTTGTTCCTGGAAACTGCTGGAAATTTTTTCTTTAAACTCTGCACGGCTTTTGATCTTGATTGGCAGTGTTGCAGCCATGACGGGGACAGGCACCGCGCAGGGGAGGCTTGATTGACTGACTGACTGATGACTGGCTCTGTTTTAGCGCCGTGACATTGAGACCACATGATTGATTGATGACTAACAGAGTTTTAGCGCCGTGACAAAGACTGCCTGGTCCACGAAGACGAGAAACACAGAGCACTACATGAGTGAGGCAGGAACCGAATCAAACTTGCTATAACGCTTTTACAAGTTGGCGGAAAGGCGATGCAATAAATTCTCTCTCTCTCTCTCTCTCTCTCTCTCTCTCTCTCTCTCTCTCTCTCTCTCTCTCTCTCTCTCTCTCTCTCCTCGGGACCTCACAATCTTCACCACGTAATGTAATAATTGATACCTGAGATCTACGCTACCTGTAATAATGGTCAAAAGCTTAGCGACACAAACTCACTTCCACCGTGTTCAGCATCTCCCCTCAACCTCGCACCTCTTGGTCTGCCCAAAGTCGATCACTCGTGGGTTTTATAAGACTGTCAGTGGATCAGGAACAAATACACCAGAGGCACAATGCATGTACTACTGGGTGACAAAGCTAAAGAGGCGAGACTGAGGTGGTGTGGTGAAAAGAGACGAGGAGTGTGGGGAGGAGGATGCAGGATGTGGATCTACCTGGCAGGAGAAAGAGAGGAAGACCTGAGAGAAGGTTTATGGATGCAGTGAAGGAAGATGTGTTTGTAATAGGTGTGAACGAGGAAGGCACAGAGGACCGAGTACTTTGAAGGTTGATCTGCTGTGGCGACACCTGACGGGAGCAGCGCAAAGAACATAAGAACATAAGAAATAAGGGAAGCTGCAAGAAGCGACCAGGCTTGGAGAAGAAATGGATCAGAGGAGTTGATATTGATTGAGAAGATAAAAAATAGATGTGAATGCAGAGAGAGAGAGAGAGAGAGAGAGAGAGAGAGAGAGAGAGAGAGAGAGAGAGAGAGAGAGAGAGAGAGAGAGAGAGAGAGAGAGAGAGAGAGAGAGAGAGAGAGAGAGAGAGAAACACTACGAAAACTCTCAGTAGTAGTAGTAGTAGTAGTAGTAGTAGTAGTAGTAGTAGTAGTAGTAGTAGTAGTAGTAGTAGTAGTAGTAGTAGCAGTAGTCGTAGTAGTAATAGTAGTGGTGGTGGTGGTAGTAGTAGTAGTATTAGTATTAGTATTAGTAGTAGTAGTAGTAGTAGTAGTAGTAGTGCACACACACACACACACACACACACACACACACACACACACACACACACACACACACACACACACACACACACACACAACAACAACAACAACAAAAATGACCACAAGTCACAAAGCTTAAATAATAAATACTAATATTTGGCTCGTAATGGATGAAAATAACAATGAAGCTTCTAACGACGATAATTCAAACTTACAAGAGGCAACAAACAGCACTACCCAGCACTCAACACCTACGGGACGCCACCCAGCCACGCCTCCAGCCACGGGGAAGGAAGGCAAAATGCAGCAGTGGGCGACCATGACACTTCCCTTCCCTTCCCTGCCCGTGACCCCGCGCCCCCGCCCGCCCTCAGGTGCCCCACGACAGGTGTTCCCAAGGCTGTGCTGGAGAGCTTGCGTCCTGTGGTTTGGTTATGTTGTTATGTTCGTCTGTCTTTTCAATCGCTTCTCTCATTCAGTCAGTCTTTTCTTCTTTCCTTACTTCCCTCGTTCGCTATAATCTGTTTTTCTTTTTTTTATGCATCTTTTCTTTATTGTTTTGTTCTTCACTCCTTCGTTGGGTTCTCTTTTCTTTTATTCGTTCTTCATTATATTGTCCTTCTTTCTTCATCTTTCTTTTCATTTTTCACCTACTTTATTTCATCTTCCCTATTGTTTTTTTTTTTCTCTCTTATTCCTTCACTTTCTATGTTAATAAATTTTCACTACTCTCTCTCTCTCTCTCTCTCTCTCTCTCTCTCTCTCTCTCTCTCTCTCTCTCTCTCTCTCTCTCTCTCTCTCTCTCTCTCTCTCTCTCTCTCTCTTACTTTCTTTACAGTACTCCTCTCCTCTCTCATTCTCTCCATCTTCCCTCACTTCTTGCATCCAGTGTACTCTCCTCTCCCCTCTCCCTCCCTCCTCCCTCCTCCTTCACTTCCTCTCTCCATAACTCTCCCTATCACTCTTCTCTCGTCATCCTCCTGCACCTCTTCCCTTTCTTTATCCTTCTTTCCTTTCTTCTGTTCTTTTCATCAGTCTTCTTCCTCATTTTTCGGAGATTGCTCATTAAGTTACGGCCAAGAGGTCAGGTATTTTTTGTTTTTCATTTATGTTCGTTTGTGTTTCCTCATTCTCCTCTACCGTTCTTCCTTCTCTTTTTATCTCCTTCCTTCACTCCTTCCCTCATCAAGTCTGCTACTGCTTGTTCTTCACTTGTGTTCTTTTGTGTTTCCTCACCCTTCTATACAGTTTTCCTTCTTTTTCCTGCTTCCTTCCCTCCCTCCTTCTCTCTCTCTCTCTAGTTAAGACAAACAGGTCTGCTACCGTTTGTTTTTCACTTGTGTTCAATTGTGTTCCTTCACCAGTCCCTACCGATTTCTTCCTCCTTTCCCTCCGTCTTTTCCCTCCATCTTTTCCCTCCTTCCCTCCCTCCTTCACCACAAAGGGAGGGAGAGAATCAGTGAATCATATGGAGGAAAACATGTAAAGGGCAAAGGTTTGTGTGTGGGATGTGATTTATTTTAGGGGGGGAGGGGCAGTGTGTGTGTGTGTGTGTGTGTGTGTGTGTGTGTGTGTGTGTGTGTGTGTGTGTGTGTGTGTGTGTGTGTGTGTGTGTGTGTGTGTGTGTGTGTGTGTGTGTGTGTGTGGGGCGGCAGTAATGTGTTAAGTCTTCTCCTTTAATTTCAATCGGTGACACAGATTCTCCGTACAGTTGCGACACACACACACACACACACACACACACACACACACACACACACACACACACACACACACACAGAGAGAGAGAGAGAGAGAGAGAGAGAGAGAGAGAGAGAGAGAGAGAGAGAGAGAGAGAGAGAGAGAGAGAGAGAGAGAGAGAGAGAGAGAGAGAGAGAGAGAAACAAACATCAAAACTCTGACAGTAGCAGCAGCAGCAGCAGCAGCAGCAGCAGCAGCAGCAGTAGTAGTAGTAGTAGTAGTAGTAGTAGTAGTAGTAGTAGTAGTAGTAGTAGTAGTAGTAGTAGTAGTAGTAGTAGTAGTAGTAGTAATCTTAAAATATAAACTAATCTGACTTAACCTAATTATACCAAACCGAACCGAACCGAAACCAAACCTAAGTAAACCTAACTTAACTAAACCATAGCAAACCTTACCTACCCTTCCTGTCATAACACCCACAATACCACCAAACCCTAAAAAAAGATCAATAAAAAGACAGCTACAGTATATAAATAAATAAATAAAGAAAGAAAGAAAGAGAGAGAAAGAGAGAGAGGGAGAGACAAACAGATACATCGTGGTTCTATGTTGCACAATCTTGTTCCGTATTCTTCCTTCTTGGTATTCCTGAGTTACGACACACACATAAATAAATACCTAACAAAAAACAACACAATATTCTCCTTTCTCTTTCTCTAGCAGGCAGGAAGACCCAGACAATGACGAAGGCGCAGCAGAGGGAAATGACCGTCAAAAATAAATAAATAAATAAATAAACTGATTAATATAGTAAAAAAAAAAAAACTATTCTAGTCACTCTTCCAGCCAGCAAGACATGGGCCTGACGGAGGCGCTGCAGAAGGAAGTGGCCGGCAAGACTCTCAGGAGAAGGTACCAATCACGCACTCTTGTGACCCCTGGTGGTGACCACTCCCCTCCCGCCCCGCGTCCCCCTAACCTAACCACCGCTCTGTCTCTCTCTTCCATCAAGGCGCTGCGTGAGAATCCAGGAGGAGGAGGAGGAGGAGGAGGAGGAGGAGGAGGAGGAGGAGGAGGAGGAGGAGGATAATCAAACTGCAGTAGATTTTGTGATTCTTGCACGATAGTTCCGAAGGTGGAGGAGGACGAGGAGGAGGAGGAGGACAAGCAGCAGCAGAGGTCAAGGCCTCAAGGTCATCTCCGCAGCATCCCACATCATCTCCTGTCTCCGTGACCTCTAACCCCTTCAGGTTGTAACGCCCGGCCTGGTGACCTCATCACTCCCCGCTTTTCTTAGGTAACACCACCACAATCACTACCTGGTCACCTCTCTCTCTCTCTCTCTCTCTCTCTCTCTCTGTGTGTGTGTGTGTGTGTGTGTGTGTGTGTGTGTGTGTGTGTGTGTGTGTGTGTGTGTGTGTGTGTGTGTGTGTGTGTGTGTGTGTGTGTGTTCTGATTCCGGCCGTTTCCTGCGTCCGTCCCTTTACGCGTCGATCGCCTGAGGGTGTGAGAGGGAGAGGGAGAGGCGAGGAAGAGGCGAGGGAGAGGAGGGAGATGAAAAGGGCAAAGCAGTGAGGGCGGAGAGGGAGAAGGGAAGAGAGGAGGAAGAGAAGGCTGTGTAGGAGAAAAGGAGAGGGAGAGATGAGAGGGAGACCAGAAAGGGAGATGTTTAGATGGAGAGGAAGCGGGAGAGAAGTTCAGAGAGAGAGGAAGAGAGGGACAAAATGGAGACATAATGGGAGAGGAAAGTAAGGGAGACATAAGCAAACGAGGGAGGGAGGGAGAGAGGGAAGGAGAGGGAAGAAGCACAGTGAGAAGGAAGGAAGCAGTAGAAATGAAGGAAGAAGGGGAGAGGTAAAGAAGCGAAGGAATGAACGTAGAAGAGGAAGATAAAAACAAAATGAAAAAGGAACAAAAAAACGGTGATAAAGCAAGAATAGAGATAAAGATGGAATAAGGAAACATTTGGTGGGAAAAGAAGGAAAATGGATGAAATTAAATAAGAGAGAGAGGAGGATGAGGAAGAAACAAAAATCAAGGAAGCACAAAGAGCGAAAGAGGAAGAAAAGAGGAAAGAATAAAGAGTGGAGAAAGAGAGGGAGGGGAAACAGAATAACAAATAAAAGAGAAACAGAACGGGGAGAAACAGGAGCAGC
>NC_087166.1:23181265-23188765 GCF_035594125.1 Scylla paramamosain | reverse complement strand
AACTTTAAGGCGGCACCAGGAAAGGTCATAGAGCCTCGCCAATGCTACACAGGCCTCAGTACGTGCGCTAAAAGGTCGGTGTTGCTTCTCACAGGCCCATATTCTGAAACTCTCAGCTCTCCCACTATGGCTGTTTTCCAAGGCCACACAGATGACTGGCAAGGTTCTCAAGAGTGTTTCTCCCATTGGTTATGTAGAAATCTTGTTAATCTGTCACTAGAACAGTAAAAACGTCATTAAAAACCCTTGTCACTACCACTAGAGATTCATGAGAGTAGTGGAGGTGCTGCCATGAATGTTTCAGATAATATTTATGGTCCTCAGCCGCTCATCTCACCGCTGCCCACCTTTTACTTTCAGCTCCTCTGCCTCACCATCGTAGTCTCAAAATGTTTCATGTTCCTACCTCGACTGCTTGTAACAGGGTTTAGCGAAGTTTGTGGGAGTTTTCAAGGGCGTTTTCATGATTCTGGTGGTAGTTTAACAGGGGGTTCCTACCTCGAGTACTTGTAACAAGTTTTATCGAAAAGTGTGGAAGTTTTCTAGGGTATATTCTTGATTCTAGTGACAGTTTGAAAGAAATTCCTGCCTCGTCTGCTTTTAACAGGGTCTAGCAGATGTTTTTGGGGTCTTCAAGGGTGTTTTCATAATTCCGGCGATAGTCTAACAGGATTTCCTACCTCGACTATTTTTAACAGGCTGCAGTGATAACTACAGTAGTTTTCAAGGGTATTTTCACTAATGCTGTAATAGTTTAACAGGTATTCTTCACCGTCGGAAGGAAAAATACTCGTGAGAACTCAGCTAATAATCTCTGTAGCTTTTGATACGTTGTGCCTGTGAGAGACTGAAACGTCTAAGAATCCTGGCTTGAGCCCTGCACGCCTCCAGAGGGTAAAGGCTGAGAGAGAGAGAGAGAGAGGGATGAAGTACTGGATTACAAGTTTCTTGCAGCAGCTCTCTTCAGGCTGAGGAATTGTAACAGAGTAAGACCCAGGTATCGACTAGCGGGTTGTTTGCAAGGAGGCGAGGGTCTCTACTATCTTATGACTACCCACACTAACCTAGCATCCTCTCTCACTTTCACAGACACCTTTAGGCCATCCCAGCCAGTCTCAGACCATTCAAAACCATTACAAACAATCCCAACCTCTATTAGACCATTCCAAAACACAGCTAGTCTATTCCAAACCATTATAACTTTCTTAAGACAATCCCAGACTATCACAGACGTTTTTAGCCTATACCAGCCACTCATAGACCATTAAAAACCATTGTAACCCATCCCAACTTCTCTCAGACCATTCCAAAACATAGATAACCTCTTCCAGACCATTTCTAACTATTTTAACACTATCCCAGACCATCATTAAACCTCTACATAGCTGGAACTGAACTGTAAAAAGTAAACAACTACGAAACACAGAATGAAGCAATGAATGTACAACAGAAGTGTCTCAAACGGTTAACATTGCGGTAGGGATGAGTGGAGTAGAGGAGTGTTGGTTTCATAAGTTCTCCTTAATATTAATGCTCCCGTTTTCCTTCAGAGGTTCCAGTACAGTCACCCCTTTGAGACGAGGCTTTGTTACCTGTGTGTGTGTGTGTGTGTGTGTGTGTGTAGCTCCATTCACTGTTACGAGGATAAGCCACTTCATTTCCAGTGTTGTCTAATCTCTTTCTATGTACTATCCTGTGTTTATAGTTGCTGCAGTGTGTGTGTGTGTGTGTGTGTGTGTGTGTGTGTGTGTGTGTGTTTGACAATTCTCTTTTGGGACTGGTATCTTCAGTGGGACTTTTTTTGTCTTTTTGTTTTGGAGAGAGAGAGAGAGAGAGAGAGAGAGAGAGAGAGAGAGAGAGAGAGAGAGAGAGACTTATTTATCGTGCTACTAATCAATCACCGCAAAATAATATAACTTAAGGAGGAAAGACGAAACTAAATGTACAATGAAGCAGGAAAAAGATAAAACAAACGTAAATATTGATAAACTTATATGAAGAAACAATTACGAAAAAAAAAACGAAAGAAAAAAAATCCACGAAGACTCAACACACACACACACACACACACACACACACACACACACACACACAAGAACCTGCTGGACTTTAAATCTAGTCATCTTCCGGTGGGAGGGGTGGGGGGAACGTGGGAACGTGTGTGTGTGTGTGTGTGTGTGTGTGTGTGTGTGTGTGTGTGTGTGTGTGTGTGTGTGTGTGTGTGTGTGTGTGTGTGTGTTCTTGAATCTCGTTTATTTATTTTTTCACAGTTACTTTTCTTAATTTAAATTCACCTATTCGTAATTTTTTCATCCTTTCCTTTATCATAGTATATTAAATCCGTCTTTCTTCATTAAACTTAATCTATTTCTATAACCATCCCCTCCCTCTCTCTCTCTCTCTCTCTCTCTCTCTCTCTCTCTCTCTCTCTCTCTCTCTCTCTCTCTCTCTCTCTCTCTCTCTCTCTCTCTCTCCAACAAGAAGAGGATAAAGAACAGGATGGGTGAGACAGAAGGAAAGACAGTCATTAAAGAACGAGAGTTAATGATGATACAATACATAGATGGATGAATGAATGGATGGATGGATGGCTGGACAGATAGGCAGGCAAGGAAGCAGATAAAGATAGGGAAATAGATAACTGGATAGAAAGAAAGAAAATGAAAGAAAGAAGGAAAGAAAGAGGGATAGACAGATGGATAGATAAATGGATAGTAAAAAAAGATGGATTATCAGATAGATGGAGAGATAGATAGAGAGACAGATAGATTGATAGACAGATGCACAGATATATAGATAGATACAGAGATAGACAGATCGGTGAATAAATGAAAAAAAGATAATAAACAGGCAAGTAAATACATAAATAAATAAAACTGAAGAGACAAAGTATTCTACATTGATAAAGAGAGACAGAAAAGAGAGACAACCAGAGATACACATGCAAAAACAAAGTCACACATACAGACACTCACTAAAATACAAAAAGGAGCTTAAATTTCTGACAAACTGAATCCAAAACTCATCAGCAAAATGCGCGGCTCTGCTCCACCAAGTAATCGGTCCAGGCTTCGGGAAATCCCACAAAATCCACTCCAGCTTCTGACGCTAATGAGAGCCCAACACTAATACTTCATGCAAACACAGGGAAAAAAAAAAAAAAAAAGCAAAAAGCAAAGGAAAATAAAAATTGCTCTAGATTAGAATAAAAAAAATAACCCCAAAAAAATAAGGAAAAATAATGGAAAATAAGATTACTCAGGATGAAAACAAGAAATAAGGAAAAAAACAAAGAAAGGAGAATTGTTCCAGATGAAAGTAAGGGAAAATAGAAAAAAAACAAGGCATTAAAATAATAAAAAAAAAAAAATTGATCTTCATGGAAACTAAGAAAAAAAGATGGAAAAAAATATGAGGAAAAACAAGGGATTGGAATAAAAAAAAAAACCGCTAGATGGAAAGAATGGAGAGAGAGAGAGAGAGAGAAAAAAAGGAGGAAAAATCAAGTATTTTTTGGTGACTAGAAAACAAAAATATTGCTCTTCATGGTAACGAGGAAAAAAAAAAAAAAGGTGGGGGAAACAGAGGAGTCGAAAGAAAAAAAACTACTGGAGATGGAAACAAGGGAAAATGTGAAAAAAAGACTAAAACATATTAAAAAAAATGCTTTGGATGAAAACAAGGACAAAAGGCGGGGAAAAATAGAAAAAAAGGCAAAGGATTAGAATGAAAAAATACTCAAGATATAAAAAGGAAAAATTATGAGAAAAGGACATTATAAAGGATTAGAAAAAAAAAGTGCTTTAGATGGAAACAAGAAAAAAAAGGGAGAAAAACAATGCATCATTAAAGATTAGAAAAGAAATTGCACTAGATGAAAAAAAAAAGAAATGTAAATAATAAAAAAAAATGAGAATCAGAAAAAAAAAACTTCCAATATTACTAAAGGGGGAATTAAAATGGAGTTTGCCAAATTTATCAACACGGAACAGAAAACAAATATATCCATCTGAATTGAAGGAAGCCAGCTATTAGTACTTCAAAGTTGAGTTCTCTTAGTCTGTCTAACACACTGTCTATTTATCTCTACGTTTCTTGTGTGATAATTCAACTAATGCACAGTGAGTCTATTTATCTATTTAGGTCAATTTCGTAATACTCATCCTTCCTCTTTATCACTATATATATATTTTTTCCTTGATTATTTGACTCTCTCCAGTAAAATGTCTTCTTCTATCATCTCCATTATCTTGTTCTTTATCCCGTATCCTTCCTTTTCTTATTCTTTTTATTCGTATCCTTCCTTTCCTAACATTCCTTGTATCTCCTCTAACTCACCTCTTACAGCCTCTTTCTTCCATCTCCTTTATTATATATTCCTTCATTTTCAATAAGGCCCCTTCTTTCACTTCCATCGTATCGCCTCCATCTCCTCTGTTATCTCGTTTTCTTAACACCTTATCTTTTTCCTTTGTCATCTTCTTTAGTAACCTCTTCCTTTTCCTACTTTACTTGTCATTTTTTTTTTTTCAGCACGAGACATCTATGCATAGGATTATACTGCACTGTCATTCTTATATGATTACTTTTGACTGCTACGTAACTTACAGCCGTCTATTTAATTTGTTAATTATTCATATGTCATCTCCAGTTATTGCTCCATCTAATTATGTTATCCTATTACAGTCTCCATGTTTTATATACTCACTCACATTTACAGAAGTCTTCAACCAGTCTCTAAGGAAACGCAGGTCCGAATCCCACCGCTGTCACCAATTTTAGCTGCCACAGTGTTAAGCCTGGCAGACGAGCTATAACTGTGGTTGATTTATTGCAAGGTAAAAGGACTACGGTCCCGCTCACGATTGAATACGGCGCAACTTAATGTTCTTACTGGCCTGTGGCTTTGTATTAAGTCCTGGTAGCGCGTGACGTGACGTGCTGAGTGTGTCTTGGGCCGCGGCTGGTTTGGCGGCAGCATGTGAGGTGGGGTGTGTCTGTGACTTTAAATGATGACTTGTCGCCAGCCACTTGGTATTCTCTGCTGCTCCACGAAGGATGTCCAGCTATGTACAAAACTAAAGACATAAACAAATGCTGAGTTATCTCCGGTTCGCAAAATTTAAGTGAAATAATTATATGTAGTGGCTATTACTACTACTATTACTACTACTACTACTACTACTACTACTACTACTACTACTACTACTACTACAAACTACTACTACCACCACTACTATTACAACTACTACTACTGAATCATTGGCCAGATCACAGTGCTTTGTTGGACAGGTGCGAGGAGCAGCGGTGAGGGGCCTGGAAGACGGGCAAACAGAGGCACCAGACTTACGGCGAATTACGAGACTTGCGCGTAAAAGGTGATCCAGGAAGCACTTGAGCGCCTGCTGGGTCAGGAGGTCTCTTGGAGGAGGAGGAGGAGGAGGAGGAGGAGGAGGAGGAGGAGGAGGAGGAGGAGGAGGAGGACGAAAGTAAATGAACCGCGTGAACAGGACAGCAGTTCAAAGCGAGGACTATGAACCGTGGAAATAACACCACAGTAATGCACTCGAGAACAGAGAACCACGAGAACAGAACAGTAATAACACCACGAGGACAAAAAACACGAGAACTGAACAGTTTTAACACCACGAAAATAGAACAGCACTAACACCACGAGGACAAAGAACCAAATACCACCACAAGAACAATGAACCAGGAGAATAGAACAGTCACACAACACAAGAAAAGAAGAACGACGTGAAAAAATAACCGTCAGAACAGAATAATAACACAACAACCAGAACAAAGCAGCACACGTCCCCTTCGGTCACACGTCAAACAACAACAATGAATAACAAAGAACAGTGTATGCTACAAATTACAAACTGGGACTGCAATACGAGGCGAGGGCAGTGAACCCGTGAACCCGTGAACTCATGAACCCGAGCGTTTCTTTCCGTGAGATTACAATACTAACATTTTTAAAGGTCTGTCAGCGCTGGCCACTCTCGTCCAACACAGGGGCAAGTTTTCCATGGCCCATATTCAGAAATGCTTTGCTCTCTCACCACGACTATTTTCAAAGGCCACATATATGAAGAGTTGGGTTTTTCAAGAGTGTTTCTCGTGTTAGTAAGGTAGAAATGTTGTTAATCTGTCACTAAAACCGTCAAAAATATTCTTAAAACCACGTGTCACTTCAACTAGTAGAGTCTTTTGAAAGTAATGGATGCGAAACCAAAAGTGTTTCAGAATATGGTTGTACATGTCAGCCCTTTCGTGCTCAACCATCCACGCTTCGACCACAACCACCATTACCACCACCACCACCATCACCAACACCACCACTGCCACATTCAAACTCAGTATTATATATCTTGCCCTTTGTTTTAAGGTTCGTGTCTCCTTTTCTTAATGAATTTTCTGATCCATTTTGTATCATTTTTTTTTACTTACCATTAACCATTCATCACTGCTTTATAACTTTATAATTTTCATTTCTCTCTCTCTCTCTCTCTCTCTCTCTCTCTCTCTCTCTCTCTCTCTCTCTCTCTCTCTCTCTCTCTCTCTCTCGTTACTGTAAGGAGACCTGTGCTAACTAAAAATTCTTCCTTAAGTTTGGAAACTCACTCAGTAAACCGAAGTTGTATATGAAGATAAATAAATAAATAAATAAACATGCAAGTAATTAAATGAAAAAAAAAAAAAAAAAGTATGATCACTGCTAAAAATTACGATTAAAGTTCATGAAAAAGAAAGCTTACTTAAAATAAAATCTGTAATTCACACTAAAACCGGAGGTATTTATGAACTTGAAAAAAAGAAAAAAAAAATATATACTCGTATATCACTTAAACATCACGAAAGTTAATGTTAATTTTATACGTATGAAAAAAAAAAAAATTAATAATAACAAGGAAACGAAATAAATAAAATAAAATAAAAATGAATAAACAAAAACTGAATAAATAAACATAAGGATAAATAAAAATTAATAATAAAATAAACAAAAAACCCATCCACGAAATATAGAAAGGAAATTGAAAACAGAAAGCAATAATTGAATAAAAATAAAAAAAAAAAAAAAACTAAAATGTATTACACTGAAAATACAAATGTGTGTGTGTGTGTGTGTGTGTGTGTGTGTGTGTGTGTGTGGTGTGTGTGTGTGTGTGTGTGTGTGTGTGGTGTGTGTGTGTGTATACGCTCCACTACACGGCTCTGCATATAGTAATTTTACATAATAATTACTCTCTCTCTCTCTCTCTCTCTCTCTCTCTCTCTCTCTCTCTCTCTCTCTCTCTCTCTCTCTCTCTCTCTCTCTCTAATGGTTGTGTATTAGTAAACAAAGGCCCGGCGTTCTCTATTTACACTCAGTTTCTCTTTTTGTTTCTATTGAACAGTTTTCCTGCTGGTGTCCTGCGTCCCTTCATCTCCCTCCATCTTCGTCTCTATGTCCCTCTTCCTCTATCTTTACTTTTTTTCTTTCTCTTCCTGTCT